>NC_054545.1:10860426-11022926 GCF_017654505.1 Polyodon spathula
GTAGCAGTTCATTAGCTGCAGAAGGGGGAAAAAGCGTTGTAAGCAGCGTTGCACTTTGGCTGACAAGTATACTAATTACTCTCCTTCACATGGTGCTAAAGGCACACTCTGTGCTGTTTAATGATCAGACCAGAGAAAGTTGTAGAAAACCCAGGCTTTGTCAGGTGAGGAAGAGCAGGTGTAAGCAGATTAGTTCTGCCAGAGCAACCCTTTGGAGTCGTCTCTTACACCACCACCAGCACCACACTGGGGGAAAAAAAATCAGCACTTTTTATTTTTAGTGGGAAGATAAATTTAAAAGAAGTAAATTGGTAAATCAAATGAGGGCTTTAGCAGCCAGAGAGATTTGCAGAGCTGTCTCTTGGCATTTGAAAGGCACATTCATCATGTCCTACAAGTAGTCAATTCCTCTAGTATCTGTAAATGTTTTC
The DNA here is from genome assembly GCF_017654505.1 of Polyodon spathula. Classification (NCBI taxonomy): domain Eukaryota; kingdom Metazoa; phylum Chordata; class Actinopteri; order Acipenseriformes; family Polyodontidae; genus Polyodon; species Polyodon spathula. The sequence continues at coordinate 10,860,858 of NC_054545.1, forward strand.
AGATATTAGCCAATTTATATGCTCTGAGATTCATCATGGAAAATCAGCTTTACCACCGTGCATTATCTCCGTCCGCAATGAAGTTTGATGTATGAGCATATTTGCAGTTCAATGAGTTGTGTGCAAAAAAGTACGTTTTTAATTAATAAAAAAACTTGCTCAGGAGCTCATCAGTGTCGAGATTAATAACGATTGTCATTCATTATTGTTTATTACATTCCTCCCTCAACAAATGTTGCCTTCTAATGAGATTTCATGCCTATTTTTAATTTAGTTAATGGCTTTTTCATCCCAGAGAAAGAAAATGGATATTCTGTGCACAAGATGTAAGGAAGTTTGTTGTATTTAAGAATGTCACTGAACTAAATATACTGGTTCTGCTATGATTCTTTCATTTAAAACTGATGCAATAAAATATTTTCTACCTTTTTTTGTTTTACAGAATGTCAATACCTCTAAATTTTGTTTTATTTCAGTAGATTTTTTTTTTTTGTTTTTTTTTTTAATGAAGCCCTTGATGCAAATTTATTATAACAGTAAACCATTCTAATAAATATTGTGAATATTTACTGCATTATATATGTGCTGTGTTAAACTATGTGTTATTGCCTGGGGATTATGGTGTACTATATAGTGTAGCATCTTTAGGAAATGTATGCCAATGTTGGAGCCGGCAATGATGCAGAGATGTTCAACTGTTATTATTTACTGCAGTGTTTGCGCAGGGTGGCTCTGCTGTAAATGGAATTACAGCCATGATGAATGATCATTAGGGTAACTCATTTTAAACATGTTTGATTTATTAGCATTGGGGTCTCCATTTTCATCAGGTGAATGCTTTACTGAAACACAAAATGTCATTGTCAAGGTCAACCTATTTATGATTTTTTTTTTTAAGCAAAACTCACATATAATGTCCTTCAAAAAAATAAGGAAGAATGCTTGCTTTCTTTCTTTCTTTATTTATTTATTTATTTATTTAATAATAATAAACATACATTTCAATTCAAAGACCAAAGGCAATGTTGGTCAATCTCCAATTATGACTACTAGTAAGACAAGAACCTTAATGTTTGCTGTTTGCCTTTGGGGATGTTTATTACACTATTTTACAGAAGCAGCGTCAAATCTATAAAACTACCATTAGGAGAAAAAAAATCAATCAAAATGCCATTAAAGTGGAATAAGTTGCCAATATTGCTGATGTGGTTGCAGGTCCTTTGATTTTCCTTCAGATTATTAGGCACAGTCTAGTAGTGACTTTGTTAAGGGAAATGAGTGTTGTTCAGAAGTAATATGTCTCCTGGCTTCATAAAGTTTGCAGCCTCATATTTCCCAGTTTATTGATTATCCATTATCATTTGTCATGAGGTGTCCTAACTCAAGGGGAAAATATAACTCTTTTTCTTCATTTCTGAACAGGAATGTGGTATAGATCTGTGTGAAGGTATAAAGTACCAATCTTAGAGAAAAATGAGAAAAGAAATAAAGCACTGAGTGTGCCTTCCAGGTCTAAACAGTAAAAAGGAGGAAGAGTGCTGACGGTGCTTTGTTCTCACCTACCCTTTCCTTTATCCTCATTTAGCACAAGTAAGAATAGACATGGGTTCAGAAGGCTATATTTGTTATACCTGCCAGTCGTTAGATATTAAGCTGAAATAGCAGTAGCAGTGCATTAAGTTAGGCACAAAGCCTTTTACATTTTATATGGGGCTTGTTATATGAAGTCAGTTTTAATGGAAACTAATGTAGTTAGAAGTCAGGTAGATGCCGTATAAAAGAGATTACATTGTGTAAGAGTACATTTTGAAGAACACAGATTCATGCTCATTTCCTTTAATAGGATACTGAACTATATATATATATATATTATATATATATATATATATATATATATATATATATATATATATATTATAGGTGTTTTTTTGTTATATTGATACGGTGTATCTACCTTTCATTGTTTATCAGACAGTTGTAGTTTGTTACTCTTAGCCTCCTCAGAGCCTGGCGTTCTGATTTATATGTGATTGTGGCAAATCTGTGGTCTTATATTAACGATGGGGGTTGGTGCAACAATGAATAAAGCTGGGATAGTACAGCACTCAAGCAAGCCTTACTCTTATTCTTTTGGGTTAATTTTGCCCAAAAAGTCGTTCATTTTACAAAATTTTGTGAAGCCACCTAATCTTAGGTTTTATTTTTATTTTTGTTTATTTATTAATTTTTTCAGCCTCCAAGCCTGTTTAAAACAGTATGCTATGGGAACCATCTTTAAAACTGTTTAACAGGTAAAAAGTGTCAGTTGCCCCATTCTACATTAATTTCTATTCTCTTACAGTGCACAATAAATGACTGTTGTTATGGACCATTGGTAGACTGCATCAGACAGTATCCTCTTCCATAAAATTTGAAGCCACAAATTGACAAGCTGCAATTCACTGGATGAGGCATGTCGAGCTTAACCTGACATAAAGTTCTGCTTCAGAAGACATGTGTTTTTATACTACATACCATCAACTGGGGTGAAGTATTGTAGATCTGGGAGATACTCTTTATTTGTCTCCTGTTTTTGTTCATAGACAAGAGATATAAAATGTTCAATATGTTAGGAAACTGAATTTTGAACATCAGTACAGCTATGATTACAAAATGTTTGGTCTGGTGAGTTTCTTGCTCAATTGAGAAACACCTAACTAAATTAGCAAAATGTTAATTATATATAAATATGCCCTTTCTCTGCAATATTTGAACTCCGCTTTTTAAATGCATCTTTCATTAAAAAATACAATTTTATCTATATATATATATATATATATATATATATATATATATATATATATATATATATATATATATATATATATACACATACACAGTACCAGTCAAAAGTTTGAGTACACCTGCTTGAAACCAGGTTTTTCATGATTATCTATGCTTTTAACTGTATAAACTTGTCTATAAACACTTAATATTTTATTATATGATACATGTACTTATATAAGCTGATAATCATAAGTGAATTGCATTCAAAAATTTAATTTTTAAATGAAAATCTTGTCAATTTCAATTACAATGGTCACCTAAAGCAAGGAGATTTCAGTCTGAAGCCCAAGTCAGTTAAAAGTCTGAAATGTCTATAACACGGTGTTAGAACACTTGTCTAAGTATAAAAGTGTATTTATTAGATGTTCTCTGAGTTAACTAGCATGTTACCTAATTAACCTTTTGTCACCAATTATTGTTAACAGGTGAGAGTCCATGGTTACTATAAATATAGGTAGCATAGGTACAAGTTTGTCATTCCTGAATGTAAGGGAGCAGAAAATGACAAAATACGCTCAGTTAAGCAAAGAAAAAAGACAGTCTGTAATTACTTTAAGAAATTAAGGTAAATCTTTAAGACAAATCGCAAGAACTTTGCAAGTGTCTGTAACTGCTGTGGCCAAGACCATCAAACGATTTGAAGAAACTGGCACTCATGAGGACCGAACAAGGTCAGGCAGGCCAAGGGTGACCTCAGAATCAGAGAACAAGTTCATTTGAGTCACAAGTCTGCAAAACCGGTGATTAACTGCCCCTGAAATACAAGCTCAGGTAAATGCTACTAGAAGTACAGATGTTTCAACATCAACTGTTCAGAGGCGGGTGATTTCCTGTTAAAACTTGTTAACCAAATGCCTCGTGTTTGTGAGGCTGTTATTAAGGCAAAGGGTGGTTATTTTGAGGAATCCAAGATTTAGAGACAATTTTCAATTTTCTTGAACATTGCTTTGATACTCCTTATGTTTTGTTTTATATATTGTAACATGTTGTGGCAAAGTGGCTAGTGGAGGGGAACAGGTATAACGGTGATGCGATGCAGGAGTGACAGGCAGACAACAGTTTCCAGTGAAAAGGTGCTTTTATTTATAATCCAGGTCTGGTGACCGTTAAATAATAAATCCCCGGCTATACACAACAATGTGTAAAGCACGGGGATAGCAATAACACAGACACAGTCCCGAACAAAACGAACACACGGTCACCAGTCCTGGGTGAGTGCAGACGTGCTTGTGGTGGGTGAAGACACTGTATTTCGTGACGGTTCCGTGCAGTGGTGATCCGGATTGTGCTGACCCTGGTCGACAGCTCCGGATAGGTGAGTTAACTGTCTGGTGGTACAAAACGCAGACAATTACAAAACAAACACAACACGCAATTCCTTTTTACAACGAGAGCTCTTCTCTCGATCCTTCTCTCTCCAAGCGTTTAACCCAAACGAAGGAAAAGACCAGCATTACCCTGGCCCCTATATGTAATCCCGCATGATATCGAGATAAACGGTTGCAGCTGCCTTATTACTTGCAGCTGCCTCTCGTTTATCTCTCAAATCAATACGGTCTTACAACAGAGTCGCGCTTCCCTCCAGGCTGACCCACTTCCCTGACCCGGAAACGAACTGTCAGGCCAGCCCTTCCAGATGCTTCTCCTCCCGTTCTTTAGCGCCCTCACAGGTTGGGAGGAAGATTCATCACCAGAACTCATCTTTCCGTCACACATGTGTTTTCATTTTCAAGTATTTACAGAAACATTGTCGTAAAACATTGTCAGTTATGAACAAAAACCTAGCAAGTGTACTCAAATTTTTGACTGGTACTGTGTGTGTGTGTGTGTATATCACCTGGTTTAACCCTTTAGACTCTGATTGGCACTAATCTTAGACTACCTTATGTTACTTTAGGTAAAGTAGCTTCAGATTAGTAAAATCAGGTTCTGTAAAATCAGCCTATTCAATATTTAGAGTAGTACCATGTGTAAATATTTATGCATGTAAATAAGAAATGAAAAAAAAAAAGCATACTGGTAAAATGGTGCTAGAGGTAATGATTTTAATTTAATTAAGTATACATGCCAACAGCCCTTTGTAAATACAAACATACATGCATACAGTCAACTCCATACTTGCATGCCTTTGGACCGGTGTGAGATCATGCACATAACGGGAGTATCCACAGAATTGTAGTGAGGGAATACAATGGGATACAACGCGAATAGGGTCTATTTGTACAAGTACATGTATGTATGACTCATTTCTGAGATTCATAACTTTATTTTCTGAAAAATATGCCAACTTGAAGTACCTTATACACTAAATTCAAACAACACTATTCTCTGGCAATGCTGAATATGAAAAGTAAAGTAATGTACAGTATATAACAGCTGGCACATGCAAAGTTATTGTAGTACAGAATGTTTAAAAAAAATTAAACAGTTGTTTACAGTACCTTACTATAGATCTTGTAACTACAATGTAGCAAAAACATTTGATGGAAGTCTGCACAGTGTTTGCTTCAGCCAGTAGAGCTGAAGCAAAGAAGCGCATAGCAATACATTGTTGAGAAAACGCACATAGCAACAGACTGTTGACAGCACAAGTGGGCATGCAGTGTCAGCCTGTAACATTGCTGCTTTGTAATTTTCTGTACCACATAGCAAGTAGACTGACACTCAGCTGCGTCATCCTGAATGATCGTCTGATCGAGTACAGCCTGCTGTGTTATGCAATTATCCAAATTAAAATGCAATGTATAATGGACTTCGGAACCGTGCAGCTTCATGCAATTAAGCAAATTATGCATTTAGCTAATATGCATTTAATCGTAAAATACTGTCATAGAAAATTATGCACTAAAAAACAGGACTAGCTGCATGCTATGCAAGTAAGCGATTTATGCAATTATCCAATATGCAAATAAGTGGAGTCGATTATATATATTTATGAAACCTGTCACCTGGTCTCCAGAGTGGCGCATCCGGTAAAAGCGCTCCCATGGGGGGCTTAGACCGTCCAGGGTGTCCTCGGCTCACCACGCACCAGTGACCCCTGTAGACTGGCCGGGTGCCTACAGGCTTGCCTGTAAGCTGTCTAGAGCTGTGTTGTCCTCCGACGCTGTAGCTCTGGGTTGGCTGTATGGCAGGCCTGCAGAGTGAACAAAAGCGGTCGACTGACTGCACATGCTTCGGAGGACGGCGTGTGTTTGTCTTCCCCGCTCCCTAGTTAGCGCAGGGGTGGCAGTGGTGAGCTGAGCTTAAAAATGCAATTGGATATGTCAAATTGGGAGAAAAGCGGGGTAAAATTAATTGTCGTCTACTAAATTAAAAGTCACATGGTCTTCTATTAAAAAAAAAAAAATTATATATATATAGTAAAAGATTGCGCAACTCTCATCGTTCGTTGTCCCTTTGACCAGACCCAGGACATGGAAATGGATTTTTGTAGCGCTTGCGTGCACTTCTAATAAACACAAATCAAAACAAAAACAGAAACAAACACCTAGCTCTCTTTTGGAGCTCTGACTATACACTGATATATCCCTGACTAACCCACAGGACGGCTAAGCCGTTTACCTGTCACAAACACAAAACTTTCCACGGGCTTCACAGTTTGACAGAATACCTTATTCGAATACAACTGATCTATCACTCTCTCACCCTCACCCTCACCCTCACCCTCACCCTCACCCTCACCCTCACCCTCACTTGGGAGTGTCAACCCCTCAGCAGCCTCGAACAGACTGGCTGCCTCTCTTAAATACCCTGCACCTGGCTTTAATTTACAATTACCACCAGGTACAGGGGATAACTAAACAATAACACAATTAAAACCCTTAGCCCATTCATCCAAACGTGCATTCTCACATGTTTTTAGCAGGGAGGAATTTTAACCCCCTCCCTGCTATCTCATATATATATATATATATATATATATATATATATATATATATATATATATATATATATTCATATATATATATAAAGTTATTATATATTAGTACTGGATAAGTATATACATGTTTGTGGACATTATGCGTCGTCAGATACCAATAAGAAAAAAAAAAAAAAAAAAAAAAAGTCTTTAATTACCCCTGGCTACTTCCTGGTTATCGTTTGTCAAGAATTTGTGTTTTAAATTTACTGTAACTTAAAATATGCCTACATGTTGAGCGACTACTTAATTTTTAGATTTTTTTCTTTCCCTTTTAAATACAACAAAGTGTATTTTCTGGACGAACCTTAAACTTTTGATAGTGTCTCTGTCTAACCTCAATGGCATGGTTATGTCCATTAGTCTGTGTGTCAATTATGGTCATTAACACTTAAAGATGATAAGATTACATTAGTGCATTTTTACCCAGGCTTTATTGTATTCTAAACACATCATAAGATATTTCCTTAACCAGCTACCTCCAGTGCCGTTGGACAGGAACATGAAATTCTGCTGCGAGATATGCTTAGAGAAAGAAACCTGTCCTTTTTAGGTAAGACCAAACAGTATAACATGTACTCCTCCTTCAAAGATTTCAGCTGCTGTTTACTTAAGGAAAATGAGCCCCAGTGTGCAGAGTATTATGGAGTGCAGGATGAGTCAAAGATGATTGATGCTGTGCACGTTATCTTTTATTGATTTACAAACGGGCAGGAACTCGGTTACCCAATACCCCTTTATGTACGATGCATGCACTAGCTTATAATTAATATTTAATAGAATAAGTAGTTCAAAAATGTGCATTAATACCTACACAGTATTGCTTTTTGGTGTCCTGAGATTTTCTTCTTCATCTTGGCCTACTGAGATTTAAAAGGAAAGGAAGGGAAATCATATCCCTGAAAAAGGATTACATATTACAGAAATCTAGTTGGAAAAGGCCTATTACATTTGTGAAAGGCATTTGGAAGCAGGATGCATGAATGAGATGCCCTTGCTGCTCTCACAGATAATTGTAAAAGTGCGTAAACATTTACGCCAGCTGTTAGCAGAAACAACAGTGAAATCAAGTCATGCTAAAGTTATACTCATGCTTCTAGTCTGCTGATTCGATATTTTTATGTAAATGATTGAATATGTTTAGCATATATATTTTTTTTTAAAGTCTTGATTTTTTTATTTCTTTTGCCAGGTTGTTTAAGAGTTAAAAACAAATGGGCATAAAAAAGGGTCAGATCACTTAAAACTTTAACTGATAATTTGATCTTTCTTTTCCTTATCAATGATATTAAAAGTATGGATTCAAAACAAACTGTAGTACATATAAAGATGGTTAAAATTAATAGACGTGCATACTGGTTTACAGAGGAAGAGCAAGTGTTCCTTGTGTCATTTAGACAAAATCATTTGCTGGACTCAAAGTGCTGCCTTTCCATGAAGCACAACATTGGAATGTTTTAAAACTGTTTTACCACATTGGCCATGAAACCACTGTTCTCAGCTGATAAATGGATTGGAAATAAGCTACCCAACAGTGCAAATGGGCCATTAATTTTAATCAAAGGTGATGTAAAAAGGCGAATAGGCTGCATGACAATGTCAACAGCCCAGTAGGTGTTAAGAGAGACCACACAGCTTTCCCTGTTACTTGCTTTAGCCATTAGTTGAGGATGGGTGAAGACAGAAAGGCATGTCTGGAATTGAACGACCAGGTTATCCCAAAATGTAATGGAGAAATCAGCTGTTCCAATGAATATAACAAAATAGCACAAAGAGTCAAGGGCAATGGCTGAGAAAAGAAAATGAGCAGGTTACTTTTATAGGTACAGTAATGCCAACATGTATTGTGTGATCCAATTTGAATTACCCCTGGAATATTGTAAACATAATGCCCTGGTACTACTGTAAAATATGATGCACAGCGTTAAAACATGTACATTTTCTTAAAATTGAGTAATGATAGTGCTTTCAAAAAATGGGTTCTTGAATTTTATAGATCTAATTAAGAAATGCATTTTGAAGTACTTAACGTATACAGTTACTCTTCTCTGTTTTAATTAATGTAATGTAAGGCACAGTTCCTGAAAGCATGTCCAGTTAGTGGACTAGGGTTCCAGTTCAGTCTGACTTTAATCCTACAAATCCGGTAAAATCAGATTTAATTGAATTGCGTAAGAAAATATCCTTTATTTATAGTATCTACAAATCATTAATTAAAAAATCTGTCAGGTTACTATTAACTCAAGATTTTGACAGCATTTCCAGGCTAAATTGCCTTAAACTCTAATTTTACAGGTATAGGTACACCCACACCTTGAAGTAGGGATGGGTCGGTATACAGTTTTTTTCAGTTTATTGCAGTTTAGGTACATTACGGTATTAATACCGTTTCTTTTATTCTACACCGCAATTATCGTAATTCCTTTATACACCGGTTAACGCATTTTTCAATTGCAAACAATCTTCTTCTAAATCAAGCGATGGTACTTGCAGCCTTAGTAGAGTTTCTGAGGAAGAAACTCTTTTTGTGAACTAATACTGTATTTTGATAAAGGGTTTGAAGGAAACGGTCAACGACATAGAATACGCATTTCAATTGCTGCGTTCTGTTACCCAGAGCTTGCAGCACCAGCTGCTCTTGGCTGCTATCTTTCTGACGTCACACGCAGCTTTTAGAGAAACGCCTTCTCCAAACCTTGCAGCAGAACACACATTTTCAACATGCTATATTTACATTTGTCTGGATTATCAACAGTCAGTTTAATGTAATTGATTAACATTAACTTTATTGTAAAATTATACATCACTTATCATGGATTTAGTACATTATGTTTGTTTATATAATTGATTAATTTATTTAACATAGCATTGACAAGGCTGTTCACGGCTTAATTGTATAATGATAAAATGTGGTTCGCCTCTGCTAAGAAGGTGGCAGCAGTAATTTTACTGGTTATTTGCATTACGATGAACAGGTCACTTATGATCTCTGCATCGTCCCTTTGGTTTCTAGCCTCAGCCAGCCTCCTGCAATAATATTTCAAAGCTGCGCTGGGCTATGCAGAATCTGCACCGATTTCTGTGGCTATTGAGTGACTTCTACAGCGCATCCCCGCGATTTTGTGCAGAACTGCGGAAATCTGTGCTATAAGAACACGGCCAGTGTCTCAATTAGCACAAAGCCACGACTGCGGCAGGATGGCCTACTTATTATCAACATAGTTTTGTTTAAACAAGTTATAACAGTACTCCAATTTTCTTAGGTAAGTGAAAAATTATTTTTTATAAACTCCTCATGTGTAATAATCATTAGAAGCTTACTTGTGTAATGTTGTGATGTGTAGCGATAAATCCAATAAAACGTTTCAGTATTAAAATACATTATTTTTTGCTATAAATATTTTATATTGAAAAAATAAACAACTAATCTTTGCGCTTAAATAATAATCAATGGTACATGTTTGTATTTTAAGCAATAAGACCATTCATTTCCCAATTCTATTTATCATCAGCTAAACAAACTATTTATTTATTTAATTTTACTGGTAAAAATGTTTTAACAAACTACAGCACCACGTCATTTTGAGCAAATAATAGATCTTAATACTGTTCTAGTATAACATTGAGACTGTACAACTTCAGTTTATTTATTTATTTATTTTTAATTATTATTATTATGATTGTCTTTATAAAAAAAGAAACGTACCAAGTTATTTGGCATAGTAAAATACTAAATATATATGTGTGCGTGTGTGAATGTGCTGTTGCATTCAGCATCTGCGTGAAGTGTTTAGTGCTTGCTCCACCAGTAATTTAGGGGAGTTGAGAGCTGCAACAGAGTTCATCAAACGTGTTCTTGTTATTAAATACAAAAGTTACATTCGATGCCGGATTTGTGTCTTTTCTTTTAAAGAAGAATTGCACACATTGGAGGGACGTATTAAAATGGATGTGCGTCTGAGCAGTTATAGAATAGGATATATATATAAAACATACACACACACACACACACAGTCTAACTTCATTATAGCGAACCCTCCTGGAACCTGGAGAAATGTTTGTTGTATCAGGTTGTTCACTAGATTAGGGTTTGATAATTGCTGTATCAGAATAATGAAGAAACACCCAAATTAATTTGAATATCTTTGTACAGTATGCAGTAGTTATTTCAAGACAACTTCATGTTGATCAACATTTAAACTGTATATTTAAAAGAAAACAGTAAAGAAATTTAAAAAATGTAAAAAATACACTTACATGCTGAATAGAGTAATTACCCGCCCTTTCTCTTGAAAAGCATATCCAGCATAGATTGTTTCATATTTTTGTGCTTTTCTCAATGCCCGCTGTTTCAATCTTCTTGCCTCCTCACGCCTGTTGCCATGGTTGCAGTTTGTGTGAAGACGGAAAGGGTTGCATACATTACACATGATTCGCATCTAAAATAGGTTATCTATGAATCAGCCTTATCTTTAAATTAGTCAACCATGGTCTTTGTTTTCACTGAGAGAATAACACATTCACACTGGAGGAAGTTCAGTCACTACAGAAATCGTTTTATCCAGGTAGATTTTGTAAAAGTGATCATTCTAATAGGGTTCATTTCCATTGAAAAAAACAGTTCTTGTTGCTAGGATCATTAAAAATAGGGATTCATTACAAGATGGGTTTGTTATAGTAAAGTTAGACTGTGTGTGTGTGTGTGTGTATTGGGGTGAAATATCTTGTCTATCAGGATGGAAAAACTAAACTGTAATTCCTATTCTCCACTTACAAATTATGCTTTTGTAGGAATATACAGTAAGTTACAAATTTGACACATCTGTTATCACTAGATTTACTAATGCTCTCAGGACCAGAGATAAGTTAAGGATCCTGACCTGAAGGAAAAATTCTAATCTATTATTTAAACCCCTTGAAACTCTACTGATTGACACAATAAAAGTCATCAGCACACATCATTTCTGCTTTCTTGAAATCAAAAGAAACATGTTTTAAAGTTTCTGATAGCTGGTTAGTCACAGATCCTTGCTCTGACTAGATACTGTGTGGAGGCTTTTTGACACATGAACTCTGCTGTTCAACCACTTAATCACAAGATCTTGAGTCTTATACTAGTGCCTTCCTTTGAAGTTGGCGCATATGTTTGTATTATTTTGGAACTAGCACAATTTTAATGCACCCAAAAAAAAATAAAATAAATAAAAGCTCAGAACGGAACAGTTGTGAAAGTCTCAGGAGAAATGTCCAAGTTTGTTAATTCAGAATTCAAATGTAAATAGAAACAGAGAGAGGCAAGTTGATGTGGGCAACCCATTTTCTTACTTATGTATTATTATGACTATGCAGGAAATGTTTGCATGCTAAAGGAAGGCATACACTTGTGTCTGACATTTCCATATAGCTCTTGTAGGTTTATAAAGTGCTACCGTTGAGATTTAGCCTTGCAGTTTAGTAAACAAGCAGGGAAAAACCTCAGGAGCTGTATGTGTCAAGTAACTTGAACAAACTGCTCATGCATACCCAGTGTCTATGGCCTTCATTGACGGCCCCAAACATTAAGAACTGAAAGGTCATTTTTCTTCCTTTATCGTGATGGTTTGCTGACATATTTTGACACACTGGCATAATGCTGGAAGGTTTTGACCTTAGAACTCCGCAATGGGACTCCAGGTCAGTCCAAGTTTGGACTTAACTGAAAAAAAATATATATACTTTTTTTAAATTATTATTTTTGTTGTTACCACTCGTTAACTATAGCCTCACCAGTCAAGATGATCACATGGCTGCCTGAAGTGCTCTTAACCTCAATCTACATAACTACAAGGCTTCAGCTCCAATTTCTCTGGTATTTTTCATTCAGATTAGACAAGCATCTAAGTTTATGTACGATAAGAACTGACAATGTAGATCCTGTTGTGTTTGCCAAAGGCTTGGTCACAGACACTCCATGATGTCAAAGAATGTCAACCCCTTCAGATCTTACCTTTTAGAACTCTGTAATTTTACATCTGACATTTTGAATGCAGTTTCCCATTGTTGAAACCACATCTTTGCAGGGATAGTTAAAACCCCTGCTTTTTCAGGCTTGCTACATCATATATAGTCATGATGTCAAGCTGGTTTAGATGACACAAGGATGACATAAGCTCCCTCCTCATTAGATACGTCATTTCACCAGATGGTTCCCATGAGCCTTGAGGATTTAACAAAAAAATGTAATGAATACCAGGTAGATGTGCAATCTTTTCAATACAATAACCTTCTAAAATATGTCATCATAAATATGCTGCAAGTTAAAAAGGATGGTTCTTTTGCTTTTTAAAGGTTATATATGCATAGTGTATTTTTATTATTATTGATTATTATTAAGACATATTTGCATACAACTTTTAAAGCATAGGAGTAAAGTTCATGTCACCTATGCTTTAACACTAGAACCGCTGGCAGCAGTCATTTTGTATTCATGAGCATCATAACTTTTGCATTGCAGAAACACTGTATTTAAATGAAAAAAATAAACATAAAAGGCTTTATTTTCAGAATTATCACATTATACGCATGACTTCAAAAAATGAAAAACTATAATAAAATAAACATTTGAAAAGAAAATATTGTGTAAACAGGTGCAAACTGCTATATGTACATAAAAAATTGTAAAAACAAAGTAATTATTTACATAAATATCAAGGCTTTTTCCCACATTACCGCATATATAATACATGACTTCAAAAAATGAAAAACTATAATAAAATAAACACTTGAGAAGAAAATTTTGTGTAAACAACTGTAAACTGGTATATCTATATAGACAATTGTAAAAATGAAGTAATTATAAAAAATAACATAAAGAAAATAACTAAATTCCCATTGTGTAACATTAGTGTGCATTTAAGGAAGCATACCGTAAAAAACGGTGTATAAGTCACACCGTTGTATAAGTCGTCTCCCCCTTTTTAGAACCCCTTAAAATACCTAGAAAATAGACTTATGCAATGGTTTTTACAGTACTTCAAAGTAGCCCTCATATTGGTTTTTACAGTACTTCAGAGTAGCCCCCATATTAGCACAATCCAAACAGATCTAGCACTTATCAACTTGTCATGTGCATTTACCACATACCGCTCTTTCACACTGGGCACAGATATTTTATTTTTATTGCATTTAGTTACCTGGCATTGTTTTCTGTTGCGTGGGTCACTTGGTGCGCTCTGTATCGAGATTGAGCTGCGTTTCCCTGCCACTTTGCAGTTTTCTGATTGAAATGTTTCTGCCAATGCTCATTGGCTAGCATCAAGATGAAATCTCTCCTACTGATATTTTCCCCAGTGCATTTCTTGTACAAAATGAACAGTATACTGTAAAATACAACAACTGGACACCAGTGGTTGCTTTTACAGAGTACTATGTTTTGCTTAGATGGTGGAAACATCTAGCTTTTTTTTCCCCACCCCCAACTGTTATAGTGAAATAAAAAAAAAAAATTGTCATTGGTAACATTCATCCTTTTTCCTAAGCATGGTTACATCAGCCTAAGTACCACATTGTCACCGTCTCTGATCCGCTGGGCAAGTTTCATCTTGGCACAGGTAAGGGGAGGGTGTGCTGCCAGACAAAACTAGATCTCAAATGTGACAGGTTTGTTTGACATGTATTATGTCCAGCGACACCGTGCTTTTGTCGGAAACAGCTGTTTGTGCATGTAATGTTTTATATTTAGCTTGAAGCAGGCGATGCTATTTTCAGTTCGTTCCAAATTTCTGATGCCAAGGCAAATATATATGTAGTTGCAAAACACAAAAATCTCAAGATTTCTCGAAAAATATGCTCACATAGACAGCAGTTCTCCAAGGAATTGATAGGATTACAATAGATATTTGGATAACACTTATCTAGACTTCAAGAGCAGTAGTCTATTCAAATACATAATGCTATAAACTCAGTGGAGGTAAAGATAACAAACTGGCTTTTGGCGGTTCTAGGTAGAAGTGCTTATAACTTTTTTTAAATTTTATTTTTGCAATTCTGACTTTCAAATGCCATCATGGTATTTATTACATGTATTTAGGAAAAGTCAAGAACAGACAACTGCGGATCTTTAACACGCTTAAAGTAATTTTACATTTTAAAAGTTAAAACTGTCAGAATGACTGCCTAAGATACTTAAGAGCTTATATTCATTTTTAGAACAAAATTAAGAAAAATAAAAACCTCCATTATTGTAATTGCCAAATCTCAGTTCTGGTAATTAGGAACAAAGATGTTTTGTTTTTTAGAATGACAAAATAGCTCAATATTGTTTTTGTTTTATTTTTTATTAAAGTATTAAAGCTTGCCACCCTCCCCCAAACAACATTTGTCATATGAACAATAGTCTTGCCAAAATGGTAGATTCATAATGAACTCTTTTCAGTGAAGTGATGGGTAATGAAGCTTTGTCTGTGAAAGTAGCAACAAATATTTTCAGGGTGAGGACATCCATTGGACTTTCTGTCATCAGTCTTTTTGGTAGCATATAATATTTTGATAGATGGTATGATAATTGAGTCTTTCTGACTATCAGAATTGCATAAACATTACTCGCATGCTGCTGAATATTAAATGTATTAGACTAAATATATCTTAACGAAAGGAGCAGAGGTTATAGCTCATTTATAATGATAGAGTTAAACTTAGGTTCACTATATTAATGTGAGCCCTATGCAGTAGGTTATTGCTGTAGGTTTAGTGCTAATATACACTATATTATATGCAGTATCTACGATTTGTCATCAACATTTAATTAAAAAGCTCTAGACCAGTTATGTATCGGCAAGTCCCAGCACCTTTACAATGGTTCATATAGAACTTGATATTAGTGAAATAAATTTAAGGGCTTGTTGTAATAATCACAGCAGTAAAAAAAAATGTCTACACAGTTAATGTTATGCAACATTGATGTTTATTTTAGTACAACTATATAACATTGGACATATATAGCATAGGATGGTTGCATTGAATGCCCAACTGTCCTGTGTATCTTTTATTTATGTAGTTTTGTTTCTACTGTGTTTGTATTAACTGCTGGGCAGACTTTTGCTCTAGTCTCATCTATCATCAGCCTTTGATATGGACACTGAATAGCCACATCCTTTTCTTTTACATGATATTTCTGCCAATTACATAAATAGTTTGTCTTGTTTTGTCATTTACATTTCAATTGTCAAATTACTGCCCCCTAATCTGGTTGCTTTGTGGCTTTCTTATTGAAATAAAGAACTTGGTCCTTTGTCAGAGAAAGACATGGGGGATGTCAGAACAAGGTAAGTTGTCCTTTGTCCACTATTTTTCAAACATTTGGCGTTTATCATAAAGAGACAATCTGCCCCAGGAGTTTTGCAACAGACTTGCCTCTCAGTGAAGTCTAGGCCTGTCTCTTTGGGTTCTATTATTTAGGTCTGATGTATAGTTAGTTCTTATTAAAACTAATACCATCTGAAGTACCAAGCTTCCATTGATCACACAAACAACATCAATACTCTATTGCCTGACTGGAATTATTAAAGACAGTATTTCTTTAAACTTTAAAGCTCTGTTTTGAGTCTTCAGGTAATCAAGTCTTATCTGTATGTTTCTGAAAACACAGCAGGCTTGAAGAAATATTTTTGGCAGTGTTAAACCTATCTGTGTCTGTGTTTTTGTAAGATACATCTCTTTAGTCCACACATTGGTAAGTAGGATGGAGATTAGTCAACATTTTGTTAAGGTCACTTGCCAGCCATAACAGTGGTCTACTTCCAAGTTGGCTAGACCCATATCTAACCACCTTAAGCTTTAATATATGTACAATAAATACAAAGCCTTTCTCTGTCAAGTCTTCAAAAAAAGAATTTGGAGTCTAAAATGTACTAATTTACATTGTTAGCAGGCCAATAAACTAACAATTACTTGCATAGGTATAGAGGTATGTTATTGCTGATAGCATTGACTGTTAAACTGCTAAGACTATTTTAATCAGTAGAACTGGTTTTTATTATAAATTCTATAATATAGTCATTGGAGTATACTTGAAAAAAAAACAGAACTGTCAGACGTCTTTTGGAAGAATAAATGCAGTTAAAATCTTTGTACATCAAAGACGTCGTATTAGGTTGGAGCTGTTACTCTAGTTGCCTCTGAAGCCCACCTTTTAAATGGTTAGTGATGGCAGCTTACCACTGCCCTGAGTTAATCAGCTGCAGAATTTGTAAACTACATATGTGTCAAAGTTGAAAATGTTAGCAGTCTAATAGAAGGTTGAAAAGGTTATGTCTGATAAAAGCTGTCTGTAGTTGACAATAGTGATTTATAGCAACATAATGGCACAATATGCCTCATTTATCACTTGACTGAGAGGAGCGTAGGATTTTCTGTGTGTCATATATTATAAGCTTTGACCATTTGGAATTGTCAGAATAGTAACACTGTCCCAGTTACATTTCATTTGAAATGTCCTCATTTAGACTGATAATTGTATGTCAGATTACACAATTGTTGTGATTTTCATATGGTTTCATATGGTAAACTCATGTATTTTAGATTTTCAAATCAAACCGTTTGAGGGTTTATTAGCTAAAACTGCAGGAAAAAGTTTCCATTTTCTTATTCAGTCATTTGAATCTCTTCTGATTTGTAACACTGAAAATATTATTGTTGGAGTGCATGCCAAACAAATGGCTTCAGTATACATGCAAGCTGAAATTTATTTCCTAGTTTTCTTCAATACACTCCTTGTTGCTGGATACTAGATATACCCTTTGTCATAGATTAATTCTCCTAGCAACAAAATGTAAAACTGTCCAGTGCCATAATACAATCTATAAACAAAGATGTGAATAGGGTTCCAGCAAAACTTGCTTTAATTGTGTATCCACTTGTGGATAGCTAATGTAATAGGAGTGTTAGACGTAGCATTTATCGTAATGTTTACCTGTTTGTATATTACTGAACCATAAATACGCAGTGCAATTTTAAAAAATAGTCATAGGATTGCCCAGCTACAGTAAATACAGATGCCAGTGCCCCAAGGCTAGACAAGCCAGTTACCAGTGTCAGAAGCAGTCCAGGTAGATAGGAGCATTCAGGCCAGCTGAGAAGTTGCTACACTCAATAGTACTGGTCATAACAAAAGCCGCAATGATCCAGAATGTTATAAATTAATGTCTTCTAAAACTGTTTTGTTATAGCCTTTTGTTATTAATAATTGTATAGCATATGGCATATCCTTCAACACACTCATAGATGCATTATTGACTGTTTATAACACATCCTTAAATGAAATGTAATACATAATCAACAAATGTTTTCCTTTACATAAATGCACAGATATATTTATACAGTAGAACAATTTTATGATTAAATATGAAGCATGTTAAAGGGGAGTAGGATCCTTCCTCATGGATTTCAGAATAATTGTATTTTTAATTAAGAGAACTAGACATTGAAATGTATTTATTAAATGCACCATACCACACCAACATCAGATAGTATTGCTCCTTTAAGAATGAAAGAGATATGATTTTATTTTACCATATTCCACATACTTTAGATTAATTAATATATTGAGAAGTTTGGGGCCTGTGGTATTATTTATTTTACCTCACAGAACCCATATTGTTATTAAAGAAATTTGCTATAAAAGAGTGACGTTAAAAACATTTTGGACACAGTGATGTTTAAATGGAAGATATAAATGACGAATACAAAACAATGAGACACCTAACATTTTTTTTTAAAGTCTGTTTCTGACAGTATAGAATGAAAAAAAGATCCCTTAAGAAAATTACTTTGGTGCATGTCATTCCAATGAATTCCTGTTTTGTTACGGAACTTAAAAAAATTAACTTTAATTTTTTTGTCAGCTTTCAAGATTTATGTCGTCAGACTCATAGTATTGTGTTTGTTCAGTGATGACCTTCCGGGTTCTATTTGAGGCAGAAGTCAGAAGCATTTGTCATTCATGCTAGATCTTGTCTTGGGGCGCCCATTGCAGTATGACTATGAAAATGGCTATTTTGTTTTATGCAATATAACATAATAGCTTTGATGGCTGAACTGTTTTGAATATGCGTTGCTTTTTATCCATATAGAGTCAAAACTGTTATATGTGCTTTGAATGTGGCACTAAATATGTTGTAAAACGTTTAATGCTTTTTGACAAAAGGAAAACCAGCTAACACATTGTTAGAAAGTGTTGTTGCAAAACAGTAGATTGGAAGCTGTGTCCTTATGCTGTGGTGTTCAGT
Source organism: Polyodon spathula (assembly GCF_017654505.1). NCBI lineage: Eukaryota > Metazoa > Chordata > Actinopteri > Acipenseriformes > Polyodontidae > Polyodon > Polyodon spathula. Next base: position 10,879,869 of record NC_054545.1, read on the forward strand.
CATTTTTTAAATTGTTTTCTGTTATAAAATGTACTTCACAGTGCTCTGTAGTGTTTAACACTATTTCTTAATTCTTTTGATGAAGTATGTAGTCATTAGATATTATAATTAAGCATATTAACTTTGTTTTCTGTTATGATTGTAAATAACAAGGTTGATAATAAGTATTAATGGACACTTTACAGTTAAGTAAGATGTATGTTTTGATTGAGAAGTACATACACCTGTTTTTGTTTATTATATAGAGTTGCTTAAAATATGATAAATCTGATTAGGTTATAACTTGGATTCCAATTGCTATACAGAATGTTAAATGTAATTGTTATCATTTATCTATAAAATTGGCTGAAAAGAAACATGAAACAACAACCTTTTATAGTATCTGAAACAGTTTTTTTCTTTTTGTTTTGTTTTAACCATCTTGTGCCAGCCATCTTAAATTCAGATTATGTACTTTTGGAAATCTTTTTTTTTTTTTTTTTTTCTGAACTGTTCAGTTGTATAGTTAATCAGCATTGCCATCAGATCTGCTGGACTTTAAGTGATGGGTTAGATAAAAACAAAATCCCCTAAACCCTGCTAAAAGGATGCATCTCACATACTTTCATTTAATGAGTCCTGAGATGCCCTACTTATATTTCATCAAAAACTATCAAGAAAGAAAGTTGTTTGATGCATATATAAATATCCTGTGCTTAAACTCTTAAGTGGCTCATTTCATGTACCTTCACAGTTCACTTTTACAACAACTGAAAGTGAAATGTATTAAATGCCTTAATTACAGGGTAAGAGGGAAGAGAAAGCACACATCTCTTAGCAGATGATCCTTCAATTGTACACTAAAGGCTAAGGAGAGCATTCAAGCATGAGTCAGATGACTGTCAGCGGTAATCAAATGCAGGCCTTCCATTTTGCCCTTTTAAAAGCTTTACAGCTAAAATATGTTTAGTTGAATGAAAAAAAAAATCCATTCTTTAGTTCTTATGTTACCAATACCGTTTTACATTTCTTTAAAAAGTTACATTAAAAAACACATTACTGATCTGATAGAAGAAGGACTTGTGCAGAATGACTTGTGTAGTTCAATGCTATAAAAGATGTTTAGAGGCTTTGTGTTATGGAGATTTGCTTTTACAAGTTATAGCGTAAATTAAACATTAAGGGCCTTGTTTTCTAGTGAAAAGGCAACATAAAAAGTTAAACCCTTTGAATCTGTATAAAACACGTAACATATGCAGCTTGGTTGTAGAATTGAACAAAAAAATAGGCTTTTTGAGTAGTGTCTTGTTAGCTTTATAAAAGTATTGCATTCCTTTGGCCCTAGATATTTTCTTTGTGTTTTTTTTTCTTTTTTTTCATAAATGTCTGACTCAGATGTTGAAGAAAAAAAACAGTAGTTTATATTAACTGAAAGACTGTTGATATGTATGAGAAGCAGTCGATAAAGCAATTTTATTATGTTCATGTGTTTTAGGAAAGGCAACAGTGTTTGACAATGTGGTAAACTGAAAAATAAATAAACAATAAGCTCCATCTATTTTCTGCTTTGCTTGGTTAAGGGACATTTTCATGTCTAATTAATAGCACCATTTTTTTGGTATATTGAGGTATATTGTTTTTGGCAAGATGGCTGATGGAAGTGATAAGTAGTTGTTTATAAATGACCCTGACTTATTCTCCTTTTGGAGCCAGTGTCCCTTGCTCAACCTTGTCCTTCCTGTGCAGATTTGTGTTAGCTCTATTTGCCTTCACCTCACTGCACATCCATCAATTACACTGGCCACTTTGTTGTCATAACCATGTACCAGATGTATGTTGCAAGGACTTACAAGTTGTCCTTTACAGGCTCCCCCCCCACCCCAAGGCTAAAATAAAATGTAGCTATAGAACAATGGTCCTCAAAGCTGTGCCCGCGAAGCCAGACCAGCATGCCTGCGGCAGCTACCCTCAAACTGTATATATATATATATATATATATATTATATATATATATATATATGATATATATTATATACTGATATTAATGTTTAGGTGGGGAATACAAAGTCTTTACAAACTACTGTGTGATACCAAACATTTGTTTTGAACAGCTGAACTATCATAATTTTAATTATGTATTTTTTATGTTTTAATTACATAATAACATATTTTAAAGAGCCCATACTCCCTTGTGATTTTGGACGAGACCTTATAAGATCACAAGATTTGAAGTCAAATTAAAATTGTACAGCATAAACAGTGTTCCGCATTTCCAGTTTATTGAAAATTTTACCGAACAATTACAGGATTTTTTATTTTTTTAACTGAACCTTGGTTTTTACTGATTTATGCCTGCTTTTTTGTCTAATATTCAATATTCTCCTGGTACTGTTTTCAAGGGAACACAATATTTTGATTAAAATGCTGTTTTCTTTTGACTCTGACATTGTAATAAGCAGCCTTACATTGCATCCTAGTAATACGGCAGGTGCGTTTAGATGTCTGAGGATCAAGTGACGTTCAAACGTCGCACATTGGTTCTCTGTCTCTGTTCACAAACATGTTACCACCTGATTCAGTTGACACATCAAAGTCTGGTTATTGTGGCAGGTGCTGGGCAACTAGCTTGATCAAAAAACTAAGTTGAAATACTAACACTTAAATATACAGTGGCCCCCCTTTATAACGTTTTAGTCAGGAGCCATATTTAAGAGACTGTGCGGTTTGTGTTCCACCTTATAACGAGAACACTAGTGTTAGTGTAATGGCATTATGGGAAAAATGGGAGCCATGACCGTACCGCCTTATAACCTGTTTTGCAGTATAAAGGGCTGCTTTATACAGGGGAGCACTGTAATATTTTGAGTGGATGAGGAATGGGGAGAAAACGGAAATCAGTGTATGAATATTCAAAAGAAAACAAATGTTTCGAATTATACAAAAAAGCCAAATAGCAGAAGTGGGCCGGATAAGACAGAGGTTGCATAGCTTGGCAAGTACTGCTGCATTGAGGTACATGTTCACTCTGACAGAATAAAAGAACATACTGAAATAAGCAACACGTTAAACTAAAACAAGAAAGTGAACTGAGAGACCAGCTATCCATTTGTGTGGCTTTTACACACATTTCAATAGAAGAGAGATTGCAGAATGACTGGTTAATGAGTTTGTCAGAGTGCTGTGCTTTGCTGGACAGCCACTGTTTTATTGCAGAGAGGTATATATTGGTGACTTTGTGTGTCAGTACTGTCCATCAGCTAAAACACTGCCTATTGCCCACAATCTCAATCTTTATATATATATATATATATATATATATATATATATATATATATATATATATATATATATATATATACACACACACACACACACACACACACATATATATATATATATATATATATATATATATATATATATATATATATATATATATATATATATATATATATATAGTACTGTGCAAAAGTTTTAGGCAGGTGTGAAAAAATGCTGTAAAGTAAGAATGCTTTAAAAAATAGACATGTTAATAGATTATACTTATCAATTAACAAAATGCAAAGTGAGTGAACAGAAGAAAAATCTACATCAAATCAATATTTGGTGTGACCACCCTTTGCCTTCAAAACAGCATCAATTCTTCTAGGTACACTTGCACAAAGTCAGGGATTTTGTAGGCATATAGTCAGGTGTATGATTAAACAATTATACCAAACAGGTGCTAATGATCGTCAATTCAATATGTAGGTTGAAACACAATCATTAACTGAAACAGAAACAGCTGTGTAGGAGGAATAAAACTGGGTGAGGAACAGCCAAACTCAGCTAACAAGGTGAGGTTGCTGAAGACAGTTTACTGTCAAAAGTCATACACCATGGCAAGACTGTGCACAGCATCAAGACACAAGGTAGTTATACTGCATCAGCAAGGTCTCTACCAGGCAGAAATTTCAAGGCAGACAGGAGTTTCCAGATGTGCTGTCCACATCATTGAGTCTGTCTGGGATTACATGAAGAGAGAGAAGCAATTGAGGCTGCCTAAATCCACAGAAGAACTGTGGTTAGTTCTCCAAGATGTTTGGGCCAACCTACCTGCCGAGTTCCTTCAAAAGCTGTGTGCAAGTGTACCTAGAAGAATTGATGTTGTTTTGAAGGCAAAGGGTGGTCACACCAAATATTAATTTGATGTAGATTTTTCTTCTGTTCACTCACTTTGCATTTTGTTAATTGATAAGTATAAACTATTAACATGTCTATTTTTGAAAGCATTCTTAGTTTACAGCATTTTTTCACACCTGCCTAAAACTTTTGCACAGTACTGTATATATATTTGTGTTATAGCATTTTCTCTGCTCCAGTATTGCCAAAAGTACAAAAGCATAGATGCTAACATCCATGAGTATTATGTTTCAGCTGGGGCTTAACCAGTTCTAGTTGGGACAGAACACAGATTTAAGGTCTATTTAGGACCTGTTCACTTTAAATTATTCTTCTAACAGTACCACTACATTTGACTTACTATTACTCTTCTCTCTCTCTCTCTCTCTCTCTCTCTCTCTCTCTCTCTCTCTCTCTCTCTCTCTCTCTCTCTATATATATATATATATATATATATATATATATATATATATATATATATATATATATATATATGCACATGCACACTTAGGTCTGTGATAGCTTGGTAGTTGAAACATCTAAAGTTCATAGTTACTGGTGAGATAATTAAATGCATATGAGGAAACAGAAATTGAGATGTGACCTTTGATTTCTGTCATCATTTCTTACTAATGTATATCTTTAGACCGACTACTTGCTCCCAATTTAAGATATTTCACATATATACAAGGTTAGTGAAAAACATTTGCTGCTAATCAAGTCAAGACAAGTCTATGCCAGTCCATACTTCAAGCAAACTTTTAAACCTTGACAGCCATTTAAAATGAACTATTTGCAAGTGCCGGTGAACAATATAGTACTGGAGACATGGAAAGCCTGCAACACATACTTTTGTAATACAGGATCTGTATTGCAAACGTTTACCTCAGGCTTTGATAGTTTATTGTATACATTCAGCTATTTATCCTTGATGTCTATCAGGCCTTTTTCTGTCCATCCTATGTGTGTGATTTACTGTATTAATTATTGAATTTATTCAGTGATTTCAATTGAAAAGAGAAAATGTGTTATAAATAAGTTGGTGATTCCTACTCAGAATTGTGCAGAGTGGCTTTATTACTAAGATTTATATATGGTTGAGTATTTGTATTCTGTTTGGGCTAGATTTGCACTAAATGACATTGAGGGAGTGTGGCAGGGCAGTTGCCTTGCACCTGGGGAAGTTAGTGTTGGTAATTAATATGGGGAAACAGGTTTGTTTTCTGTGCTTTTTGGAGTTGTTGTGTGTGATTAAATTCTGTTTAAAGACGGGCGCTCGATTGAGAGACTTGCTGCCTCTTAGTGATTGGCTGTGCCGGTCCTCAATCAGAAGGTGGGCAGGTCTAGACTGAGTGTCTGTCAGCTTAAAAACATCTGGTGGGGACCGTTCTGGGCGACTGCACCACCATGCTACTGGTACTTGTGAAGGTTTGTGAGGGGGTTATGTAGTGTAGTAGGTTCCTGGAGCGGGATGCCTTGTTTAATAAGGCTAGTGCTCACCTTGTGTGGCACCTTTTATTTGTAGTTTTTGTACTATATTTATTTTGCCTTTTGTATAGCCTGTTGTGTGTGTCCCCTGTGTGCTACCATTGTTGGTAGTGTCACATGACCCATTTGTTTACTTTCTGCTCTTTTTGTGTTAACATCTGATAGCCTAATAGCACACAAATGTTGTGTCGGGCCATCAACAGTACTTTTGATTAGAGGCAGTAGTTCCTCTAAGTTCTACTGTTCCAAAACAGATGGTTATACAAAGGTATATAAACATACCGAAACTTTGGGAAGTTGCCTCTTTTGAGCAAAAACTTTATACAATGCCTATAGAAAGTCAACACCCTTTCAAAATTTTCACCTTTTATTGCCTTATAGCCTGGAATTAAAACGCTTTTAATATCTGCACATCCTACCCCATAACTTCCAAGTGAAAAATATTCTAGAAATTTGTAGAAAATTAATTAAAAATAAAAACTGAAATAGTTTGGTTGGATAAATGTCTACCCCCCTTGTAATGGCAATCCTAAATTAGCTCAGGTGTAACCAATCGCCTTAAAAATCACACACCAAGTTAAGTGGCCTCCACCTGTGTTAAATTGTAGTGATTCACATGATTTCGGGATAAATTCAGCAATTCCTGTAGGTTCCCTTCACTGGTAGTGAATTTCAAGGCTCAACCATGAGCACCAAGGCACTTTCAGATGAACTCCGGGATAAAGTTGTTGAAAGGCACAGATCAGGGGATGGGTATTAAAAAATATCGAAGGCCTTGAATATCCCTTGAAGTACAGTTAAGATGATTATTAAGAAGTGGAAGGTGTATGGCACCACCAAGACCCTGCCTAGATCAGGCCACCCTTCCAAACTGGAGGACCGAGGAAGAAGGAGACTGATCAGAGAGGCCACCAAGAGGCCAGTGGCAACTTTACAAGAGCTACAGGCTTTTATGGCCAAGATTGGTCAAAGTGTGCATGTGACAACAATACCCCAAGCACTCCACAAATCTGGCCTGTATGGTAGTGTGGCAAGAAGGAAGCCATTACTCAAGAAAGCCCACCTTGAATCCCGTTTTGAAGAATGCAAAAAAAAAAAAAAAAAAACACTCAGGAGATTCTGTAGCCATGTGGCAAAAAGTTTTGTGGTCTGACGAAACTAAAATGGAACTTTTTGGCCTAAATGCAGTGTTATGTTTGCCATAAACCAAACACAGCGCACTGCCTTCTGCTACAGCCAAACATCAGTCCAGAGCACCTGCTGCCATTTGTCTGCACCCCAGTTCCTGTGTTTTCTTGCATAGTTGAGTCGCTTGGCCTTGTTTCCACATCGGAGGTATGGCTTTTTGGCCACAAGTCTTCCATGAAGGCCACTTCTGACTTCTGGCCTCAGTTGCTTCTCTCTGTTCATGTAATCCCAGACAGACTCAATGATGTTGAGATCAGGGCTCTGTGGGGGCCATACCGTCACTTCCAGGACTCCTTGTTCTTCTTTATGCTGAAGATAGTTCTTAATGACTTTCGCTGTATGTTTGGGGTCGTTGTCATGCTGCAGAATAAATTTGGGGCCAAACAGATGCCTCCCTGATGGTATTGCATGATGGATAAGTATCTGCCTGTACTTCTCAGCATTGAGGAGACCATTAATTCTGACCAAATCCCCAACTACATTTGCAGAAATGCAGCCCCAAACTTGCAAGGAATCTCCACCATGCTTCACTGTTGCCTGCAGACACTCATTCGTGTACTGCTCTCCAGCCCTTCGGCGAACAAACTGCCTTCTGCTACAGCCAAATATTTCAAATTTTGACTCATCAGTCCAGAGCACCTGCTGCCATTTTTTCTGCACCCCAGTTCCTGTGTTTTCGTGCATAGTTGAGTCGCTTGGCCTTGTTTCCACGTCAGAGGTATGGCTTTTTGGCCGCAAGTCTTCCATGAAGGCCACTTCTGACCAGACTTCTCCAGACAATAGATGGGTGTACCAGGGTCCCACCGTTTTCTGCCAATTCTGAGCAAATGGCACTGCTGGACATCTTCAGATTGTGAAGGGAAGTAAGCATGATGTGTCTTTCATCTGCTGCAGTAAGTTTCCTTGGCCGACCACTGCGTCTACGGTCCTCAACGTTGCCCGTTTCTTTGTGCTTCTTCAAAAGAGCTTGGACAGCACATCTGGAAACCCCTGTCTGCCTTGAAATTTCTGCCTGGGAGAGACCTTGCTGATGCAGTATAACTACCTTGTGTCTTGTTGCTGTGCTCAGTCTTGCCATGGTGTATGACTTTTGACAGTACACTGTCTTCAGCAACCTCACCTTGTTAGCTGAGTTTGGCTGTTCCTCACCCAGTTTTATTCCTCCTACACAGCTGTTTCTGTTTCAGTTAATGATTGTGTTTCAACCTACATATTGAATTGATGATCATTAGCACCTGTTTGGTATAATTGTTTAATCATACACCTGACTATATGCCTACAAAATCCCTGACTTTTGTGCAAGTGTACCTAGAAGAATTGATGCTGTTTTGAAGGCAAAGGGTGGTCACACCAAATATGGATTTGATGTAGATTTTTCTTCTGTTCACTCACTTTGCATTTAGTTAATTGATAAGTATAATCTATTAACATGTCTATTTTTGAAAGCATTCTTACTTTACAGCATTTTACACCTGCCTAAAACTTTTGCACAGTACTGTACATATATATATATATATATATATATATATATATATATATATATATATATATATATATATATATATACACACACACACACACTTTATATATATATATAGAGAGAGAGAGAGAGAGAGAGAGAGAGAGAGAGAGAGAGAGAGAGAGAGAGAGATCATTTATATAAATATTAAAAGAAAAAACAGGTTCAGTTTGTCAGATGCAACAGATGTCAAATTCTGTTTTGGCAATTCAGTGAAAAATTATCAACCTTGTCAAATGTCATTTCAAATCAAAGAATGGAGAGAGATTTTAATCAGTGTTTTAAAACTAAGACTTTGAAACTATTGGCTTTTGAAAAAGAAAAGGTCACATAATTGCAACGTTTGATCTAATGTTTGGGCTCCTTTCTTAAAGGCTGTCTTAACGCATGAAATATAGACTTTCAAAGTTAGCAAAAACTGCCGAAAGGTCCTAATTTGTTAAACGCTGTAATCTTCTGAAAGTGGTTGGTTGGTTTTCCTGTTGGCCCTCCTATCAACTTTAACCTCCAACCTCCTCCTGTATGTATCACTACAAATAAAACTACAGAGGTTTGACAAGAGGATATAAAGTCACCAGGCCATCGCACAGAGATCTCCACATGATTTTCTTTAACCTAAAGTTTAAAAACGTAGCTCTGAGCCAGACTTTTAATAGGAAATTGTAAACAGTCACCCATATCACTTTGGTTTTCATAAGCTCTGTTTTAGCAGAAAAAGTAGAACTCTACATTAGAAATTATGTTTGACAACCTGGATTTAGTGGTTTTGTCATTACTTGTCTTTAACTATTACACAGATATGTCTTTTCATAGAAGATGTGTATTGGATATTCCTTTTTAACCAATGTACACGTGATCTGGTTGCAGTTTTTACATTTTTACATAAACCTTAATTAAAACAAAACAGATGGCAGAAGCTTAGAACCAATGTAATAAATCTGTAATCCTTTATGAATTTAAGTCAATTGATGGCAGTTGAATACATTTAATTCATCGCATGAAAAAAAAAACAGTATCATAACAGTTCACCATTATAAAACCAAATATTTACTGTGATAAATGTGTTAAAGGTACAGTAACAATTACAAGTAAATTGTGTGTATCCCATTAGTACAGTATATAGGTTATCGTATATCATATATATATATATATATATATATATATATATATATATATATATATATATAAATAAATTTTCCGAAAGGCTGTATGTACCATACATGTGTATGATTCACTATTAGCTTTACGGTAACCTTCACCTAATAATCCACTTTTTGCATTACAAATGCTGTTTATATACAACACATTTATCCAAATGTATTTCAATGTTGATTAATCTACTTGGCTATTTTGTCAGAAAGCATGACTATCAGCATCTGATACTTTGAAAAACAATATGTGTTTACAATCAAAATGTGAGTAGGGGATTTCCCTATTTCCGTCTGTTTTTCACTTTCATTTATGTATGTGTAACTACTGAATAGTTTGTGCTGCATGCATATAACTTACATCAAATGAAAGGCCACATAATTTAATTGCATACTATGTAAGTTTCAACATGATCGGACATACTATATGTGGGTGGGAGGGAAAGAAAAAAAAAAAAGCTTTTCCAAAAAAATTATGTTTGGTCACTGATATATATTTTGTAATCATAGGTGGCTCAAAAAAAACTGTTAAGCACTTTTACCAAACGAGCATAATCGCAACTTTAACTTCTCTCTCTCTCTCTCTCTCTCTCTCTCTCTCTCTCTCTCTCTCTCTCTCTCTCTCTCTCTCTCTCTCTCTCTCCAAAACCATTTTTGGTAGTTTGTGTACCGTTTTGACACATCTTAGAATATTTGACCTTCAATTACAAGAGATTTGTATAGAAGCTCACATTGTACAGGTCATCTTCTGGTTATTACACTTTCATAAGCAATAATTAGTACCAGGACTGATGAAGAGATGAGCTGTTTATAGCAACAGGTAGCATTAAAGCTTAAACCCAAGTTCCTTCAACCACCAAAGAAGTGCAGTAATTTCATAATTACTGCAAACTCTGGAGTGTGTTATTGCATTTATCAAATGGACTATAAAAATAAATAAATAAATAAAAAATTACAAAGTCATTAACACAACGTGATCCACACATCTGCGGGCTCCTTCCTCCATACTGGGAACATCAGAATCCCATTAGAAATAGTAGGAACAGCTTGGAAGCCAGAGTGATTTGATTTCAGGCTATAGTTGTTTGAGTTGCTTTGAAGCCAAACATTGCACAGTAGGCAGAGTTCCTATAAGACGGCAATGACTTTGCTATTATAGTATGCTGTGTTGAAGTATGTTATTTAGAGCAGTGAAATGTCCTTTATTAAGAGAACAAATAGAGGGAAGACTTTTTCTTTTCAAATTGGCTTTAATGGCATGACAATAAAAAGAATTGTGTTGCCAAAGCACATACATGGCATGAACTACTAAAATATATAAAGACAGAGAAAGCATATATTTTAATACTAAAAAGTATCCCTTCTTCCTCTATATTCAATAACACCCTCCCTCCCTCTCTCTATATTAAACGGTACACCCCCTCCCTCCCTGTATATTAAACAGTATACTACTCCCTCCCTCCCTCCGTCCCTCTCTTTTCCCTCTCTAGTGTGATGTGTTCACTCTTTGTCCCTCAGGCTGCCGGGCGCACCGAAACGAAAGGGGCTGAGTTTAGAAAGTTAAAGTGTCATTTTACTGTCTCTGGCAAGAATAAGCATATTACATGTTTAGAGTACAGTGGATATTACTTACTTAGAGTAATTGCACAAACACTGTCCCTTGTGAGGCAGAGCTTTATGAAACGTGTTACAACAGAGTAACAAAGCCAGTTCTCCAGAGGGTTTTCAAGAGTCTAAGCTCTTTAGGATTCTAGCACTGATTATGCTTTTGCATTTTACAGTTTTCCAATGAAAGGGGTGTGCAGTAAACAAACAGCACAGCCACATTCTGCATTGAGGAACCGCTTAGGAGGTGCTATTGTCATGGCAATTTGATTTATCATATTGTGATATGTAAACTATGGTCCTGAGATACCCAGAAGTCAATTAAATTCCCTGACTGGATTCAAACAAAGGTGCCACAGGTTAAGGCCTCTGTTCCTTGCAAAAACATGTCTCTTCATCTTGTGGTTCCTTTTTCTTCTGTGAACCCTATTGTATTTTAAATGATGTATTTTATTAATATTGGTAGCACATTTGGTCATACCCTAGGCTCCTCCCCGATCTCCAAAAAGTGCCTTTAAACTGTGGCCCAATGGGTAAGGTGACCATATGGCTGAGTGTTCATCGGGACAGTTTGGGACAGTTCAGGCTTTTCAACACAACCCAATGCATTCTGGTAAGATAGTCCTGCTTCTCTTAAAGGAAAGAATGGTACCTGAGACAGGTAAAACGTACCAGAATGCCTTGGGTTGTGAGTTGAAAAGCCTGAACTGTCCCAAACTGTCCTGGGGAACATGGAGCCATATGGTCACCTTACCAATGGAACTTTAGAACTTTTAATTTTCTGAGTTAGTGCTTCAAGAGAATTTTACATTCTTTTAAGGCTTTTCATTGTAGGTGGCAGAAATTGCTTATGGTTCTACTGTCCCTTAACACTTGAAAGTTGTTCTATGTTCTCTCCTATTATAAGGTGTATTGTTTTGCAATTCTAATATCTGTTTATTCTCCTCCCCCCTGCATAGTTCTTTTGTATGTCTGTGTGAGAGGTCAAGGTCATTTCATCTAATCGGAGCATGAATATAGCCATTTATTTCACATCTAGGGTTTGGATCAAGAACCTCTATCTCACAAGATTAGTTTTATGCAACCCTTGTTGGGAACCATCCACCTATATATATATATATATATATATATATATTATATATATATATCTATATATATATATTATACACACACTGTGTGAGATATCTATCTCTGTAATAGACGCCTCAAACCACAACCAGAGTAACAAGACTTCTTTTAAAACTGATAATATTAACCTATTTATTTTAGATAATAGATGGCTTATTATTGAGAAAAAATAACATAAATTATAAAAATCTACAGTGGTTAGACAGAAAATTACCAAAATACTTGTGCAACATCGTGTTTTCTTCATTTTTTTTTTTTTTTTTTGTCTTGCATACAAAAGTGCCTGCTTATATCTTAAATTACATGTCTGTAATATCAAATTGAACAGTTATGTATGGGACAACCCTTAAACAAATGTGCACTCTATATACCAAAGGATTCTTTCTTTTTTTTTTTTATCCAGCCACTTGAAAGCAATACACAAGTGCTCTCACAGACAAATATCAAATTGTGTGTTGCTTGCAGTAGTGGCATTTACTTGAATATTTGCCTGCATTGAAAAATGTGGGATTAACATCACAATCATCAACCCCAGCACTCAAACCCTGCAATTTAATAGCTTTTTAGACTTTTCTTTTTTTTCCTAAACAGCAATTAATCTCATTTTAGTACAATTTTGTCAATGCTGAAGTCATTCATTGAATCATAGTTTTGTTCATATTTGGCTTCAGTTCTTCTGCATAGTCATTAAAGGCCCAATTAATGTCACCTTTAGCTGAAGAGTACTCATTTTTATTGAGAAAATGACAGTTGCCACCATGAGTGGTGCACTGTAATATGCATTAATTGCCCTGTAACACTGGTAATTACGAGTTTTTCAAGCCTCTCAGTAAACTGTCATGCCCAGACAAGACTGCACTGAAATAGATTACTCATTAGGGAGACCTGCCCTGTTTTCCAATGTGGTGCTCGGTGTTGGCACAAAAATAATTCTGGTGCTTGAACAAATAGTTGCCAAGAGCAATTTCCTATTACAACTTCCCAGTGACAGGTTTTTCAGCCATCACTTTCGACTGGGGTCAGCAAAAGAGACAGGGTGCAAGAGAGATCTTAACTAACAGTCAGGCAGTTCTTCATGTTTCACAAATTATTTAGAACAGCCACAGCAGTTCTCATATTCATGGAGGGCCTATTATTTTAAGAATTTTATGCTAAACAACATTGACGTATTGGACATTTTACAGGTTGTAATTAAACTATTTCTGGTGCATTGTTTATTTGAAATGTTTCTTAATCATTTCTTCAACCAACATTGTTATTTTAACTTTATTAAAGTTTAGGGACAATATGTAGTTACAGTAGTTGGATTAGTTGAAACTGCACATTTCTTGTTTTTTTTCAGACCCAAACATCTCTACATGGGAAATATAGATAATGTGGATGCTTATGCTTTACAAATAAAGAGATTATATTTCCGCTAGAAACCAAATTCTGTTAGGCAACAGTCATAGCTTTACAAAACAGTAAGATTGCCTTTTTAAATTCTTAGTTATATTATAAGTAACACTTCCATTGCTTTTTTTCTTTTAACATTTTCCAATTCCCTTTGCCACACTTGTCATCGTTCATTTATTTTTTACAATGTTACCCAGCAATAGTTTTCTTTTAATTCCCTTTTGCAATCCTGAAGGTCCTGGAAAAAACCCTTTGTTTTATCTCCCTTATAAGATCTGCTTCAGGCAATCTGCTCTTTCTCTCCTTAAATGAATTTTGTCACGGCCTTTCAAATTCTCACAAAGTGATGAGCTAATGAAAGGAGATAGTACAATTTGTGCTGACCAGGTAGCGACTGCCAACACACAGCTGAGCTTAGTACTGAAACAAAAAATAGAGCATTATATAACTGATTTACTCATTACTCTTGTCATTAATAGGAAAAAAAAAAGACCTTGGTGTGTTTATCTGTTTGCATTGGCGCAGATTTATCGAATTGTTTATGACAAGACTAATTGGGATAATTGTAGACATTAAAATTACCTGTCAGCTATATGTAACTACACTCCCTTTCTGTCTGACAACTAGTGACAACTGAGGAGCCCCGTAGCATTACTTATGATGGCTTCTCAAGTGGTAATAAGGACAACAGGGGCCCTGGCTAATTTGACATGGACAGCCTTCACAACAAGAATCTGGCTAAATGACTGTCAGAGGGGGGGAAGGCGTTGTGTTCTGACAGAGATGAGGCAATTTGAACAGAAAGTGAAAGGGCTTCAGTTTGTCAAGTATATAGGGCTATCAGAACAGCTAGAGGCTGGAACCTGAGAATAAATATGTAAACTATGGTGAGTAGTTTCATATAGTCACTTACATGGTAATGGTTGCCTAGCTTTCAAAGGCTTCTACTACAGCACCATACTTCACCTTCCCTGATTCCATGCATTGCAGCCTTTATCTCTTGCACAATTTTACACAGCAGGAGTAATGGCTAAGGTTACAAAGGAGCAGGAATTGTGGGCAACAAATTGCTGAGACAGTGATTTCTGAGAAATAAGCAGAAATATGTGTTGTAACAATAATTGATTGTCTTTAGAAAAATTGAAAATAAATACATTCTATGCTGTTTATGTTTCTTGGGTCTGTTGAGTTATTGAAAGGAATACTATATACATTTCAGCTTTTAATTAATACTTCTTTGTCTACATAACCCTAAATGCATTACTTCTGGGTTTAAAAAACTAACAAAATGACCATCCAAAGTGTTCAAGTAATGTTTACAAAATTTGCAATATTAATTAATTAATTAATTAATTAAATGTCAGGTTCAATTCATTTCAATTTTTTATTTAAAAACATTTTATTGAGCGTATTAAAAAAAAAAAAAAAATTCACAGCACACAGTATAAAGTACCAGTGTCAAAGCATTTGACAATACATTCTCCCGATTTGAATTAGCATAATTTTTGAAATAATAATGTTTTTGACTTCTTCCTGAAAGGGAGAATTTCAGCAGTAAGGCAGAGTTCAACAGGCAGAGCATTCCAAATCTGTGGACTCGGACCGAAAAAGCACAAGCTCCAAAATGTTTGTGTTTAAGCCGTGGCTGACAAAGGGACATGGTGTGTGAGGACCTCAGACTCCTAATAGGATTATAAACCTGCAGTTTCTCAGTCAGGTAGTGAGGAAGTTGCTGATGAAGTGCTTTGTGAGTTAAGCTCAATTGGGAACCAATGTAAATCCAGTAGAATATGGGAAATTGGGTTCTGATGGGATCGACCAATCAAGAGTCGAGCTGAAGCATTCTGAATATATTGGAACAGTCTGGTTCAACACCGAGGCAGACACACATACAGGGCGTTGCCATAGTCGAGACAAGATGTTACGAGGGCATTCAGAGAAATTAGTCCTATTCACTAATAAGGGAAAAGTTCCATTGACAGTTAATGACGATGCCATGTGCCTCAAAATGCAATAGTTAAATGTCTAGTTTGGTATGTGTGTGAGAAGTCCAATGCATGTGCTCCTTGGCACAGAGCAACTGTCTTGCTCTTCTATGTGGTATTGACATATTGGGCAGGATTTTCAAAAGGTTATTATTATACCACAAGTTGGATACAGTAACAATGTTTTTTGAAAATCCTGCCCATTGCCTCTTAAGGTTTGCTGGTTTAGCATACCTGCACCAGTGGTGACAAACAGGTATTTCCTATGCTGTTTGCTCCTTTGCTCTAAGCTGCTCTCTGAGATAATGGAGATGAATGTGCTTATTCTGGGTTGGGGTAGTCACCCATTCAGCCTGCTCAAGGTCTGGGCAACTGTGGTGTTATAGAAAATATATATATACAGTACTGGATGAGAACTTATACCACTTAAATATATACTCGGTAAGTCATATAACATCTTGTTTATAGGAGAAACCTGTATTAATTTGTTTGAAATAATCAGGAATGTCTCCATTTCTGATTTGTGTATGTATTATTTTACCGGATAAACACTTGTTTGGTATCATTGCACCAGAGTAAATTCTTGTAACGAAGCAAGCTGTAACACTAACTGAATCTAGAACAAAATGTTAGGTCTCAGTAACATACCTTCTTGAGTGTGTGCTACTTGTTACTTGTTGCATATATGAAAAAAAAATGACATATATGTCATTTTACTATAAATCAGTATTGTCAGGAAGGAGATCATCTGTTTGTCTTGTGAAAAAAGGGAGTTAAATTGTCGGTTTGACAACTCATAAAAGCTTCCCTTCATAGCAAACACACAAAAATCAGTACCAGATTGCCGGAGGAATACTATTTTCAGCTTCTGTGACCTGGGTGTCATTCACTACTTTTTTTATTACATCTTAAGAGTATTTAGCTTCCAATTTAAACAGCTCACTAATTAGTTTTTCTTAGGCTCAATAGGGTATTGCGAATCCAACCTGTCTTATAAGTGACACGTGTCTGCAAGTAACCTACAACATCTTTTGTCCCCTCAAGCAGTCACCCCTGAAATAACTAATTGAGCATTTGTTTTTATAACACTTTTTTTTTTTTTTAAACTACAATAAAAAGTAATTTGCTTTGGATCATCCAAAAAAAAAACATTGACCGTGAGCTGATGATATCTGATCACAGTTATTTAAATACCCTTGAGCAATGCGGTGTTACTGATCCCATTGCCTTTGAAAGTAGCAGGATCTCTGGCTGGTCTGAGTAAAGTTCACATGTTACTGATTTGAGCGAAGCGTTCCTGCTCGTTTGTTTATCTACAATGCCAGCCTGGCACGAACAAGGTCCTGTTTGAAGTACTAGGAGTCTGTTTCTTTTTTAAATCTTACCTATGTGAAATCTAGGAGAGTCTGGGTTAGGTGAGTCAGCTGACGGAATTGTGCTTTCCCTACTCCTTGGATTAGCCCCTCATTTACAAGCAGACTTTATTACACAACTAAAATTGACTGGTTTAATTTCAACATAGTAACCTTGATTTTTAATTCTGAAATAAGTATTTACCGCCATGCTTCAGTTTTGGATATATATTTTTAAGGTGAGAAATTAACTGCTTATTTCAGTAATATAAACTTGTCCATGTAATGCCAATAACTTTCAAGTGGACCAGAGGAAGAAAAAAAACTAAAACAGCAGACTGGTAGTTCAGTCTAGAATTAATTTTTTATATAGTTAGTTAGTGCTGAAAGAGTTGTACATTCACTAGGTGTTTATCTTCTGAAATTCTACATGATGGACACTATATAGGCATATTGGAATATGTTTTGTTTTGTTTTTTTGGCCATCATTGGTCAGAATACTTATGCAAATATAAGTCTAAATCATAGGTCCTGTGCATTTACTTTGAAACTTGTCTCCTTAACAAGTAATGTGAAAAAAACACAAAAGTAAACAAACTTGCCCTGTTGTTTATATGTTCTTAATATGTGCATTTAGTGAAGTATTCTTTGAGCCTATGAAACACTTGATACATCACTGCTGAGGCACATAGACTGTATTATATTACAGTAAAAACTATTGTTGATTAAAGACAGGGTTAAGAAAGGACTTGCAAAAAATTGAAAACATATTGGTGGACAGGGTTAAAGACAGGATTAGTGTAGGTTTCACAAAGGTAGAGTAAAGAGAAATTGTAGGCAGTTTATGAGGATTTGGTTTTGTCCCTTGAGGTTCAGTAATTATTGGAAAGGCTGCTGCTAGAGCACAATAACAGGGTAAGGGACCTTGTATCCTCTTGATACCATTCTGCCAGCCTAGACCAGTCCCAAGGCCAGCATTACCAACACTAGATCATTGTACAGATTACCAGTTCTAGAGATGATGGTTATTTGTCATCCTGAGAGCAGTGAACTGTATTAGACTTTTTGAACCAAATAGATGTTTTCATGCACAGATGCTGAAAGGATGTTAGCATTCCCTTTTTCTAACAGTGTACCAGATTAGTATTTGAAAAAACACACACACACACACCTTTCTATTTGCTGCCAAGGGTTAAACATATTGCTTTTTTTTTTTTTTTTTTTTTTTTTTTTTTGGTATTATTTACAGAATTTACTGGAGGTTAAAAGACATTCATTAAAACATCTACAGTATACTTTAGGTTTGGTTTCTTACCAACACCCAAGCAAAAGGATACCAATATAACATTTTAAGGATAGGCAATAATGTGATATTGTTTGAAAACATTATTTATTTTTTGTGCCCTGTTGCATTATTAACAGGGTAACTATATAGCATTCAATACTGGTAAATATGAATAATACCAAAAGAAACTATGTAAAATACAACAAATAACGTTTTGACTAGAAGTCTTTCTCAGTGATTAAAGACATGAGAAAGGCTGAAGCCTTATGTTACAGGCAGCGGCCGACATGTTGCCCTTATTTATGTGTGACAATAACAAGAGCATGAACAATATACCATATCAAGGACAATTCAAACCAGGATTGCATATTTTTATTTTTTTGTTTCTTTAATTGAATACACCAGTCATAATATCCATTATTTTTAGGTACTTCATGTAGATTACTTACGTTTGTTGCCTTTGAACCTTAATATCAAACATGACTGTTTCATAACTGTCATGTCTTATTAGGTAGCTGTTACATCCTGGTTTGTCTATAGAAAGTACCATATTATACACAGTAATTATCTGTGGGCAGAGAAAAAAAAAGAATGTAAAATTTAAATTGTGCAGATGTAATGTTGGAAAATCACACAATTTTCACTGCCTGCTTTTCAAGATATTTCAGATGTCATATTGCAGGGATTTTAACAGGGTGCAGATTTTGGTTCTTCACATATAACTAAAGGTTTAGATTGTTATATTTCAAATGTTGTTCTTTTAACATTCTGTAGTTCTGTAAGGGTCTGAACTTTCCAGTAGATCATATGTATACATGAATATGGATTTAGAATATATTAAATATATATTTAAACATTATTAATTGCAGTTCTTTTTGCAGAATAAATGAAGTTAAATCAGAAAATACCACATATTCAGTTATCAGGAAAAGCAAAGTAGACATTGATTAGATCTATCCTGTCAATATCCCTATAGTGATAAATGGAAGAATTAGATAATAAGGTTTAACCGTTTATGTGATTAGTAGGGTGCCAGAGGAGATAAAGGCTTCTTTGAAATATTTTAAAGCGCCTATCAATAAATGAAAATTACCAATCTGTGTTTAGCATACCATTTCAATAGATAGTACCCCAAAGGCTTGCATCATCAGTTAAATTACCTTAATATGTGACTGGTTGTCTCCAGTAAGATATATCATCTTGCAAAGGGCAGGTCCAGTCTCTGAGGTTCTTTATAAGAAAACTTTAATCCTCTTTTAATCTATGCACAAGCCTTATTGAGTATTTTTTGCTTCCAGTTGCAAATGCCCAATGTCACATTTTGAGAATAACTTGAACCTGTACTTATCTTGTGTATATAAACAAAAGGGTGAATCATTTATAATAGAACAAGAGACACAGCTGCTGAAACCAACCTGTCTGTAAGCTCAATACATGGTAAAACATGCTCACACAGGGTTAACTAAAATTGCAAAGGTGTTTCTTCTTGCAGACATTTTAAAAGTTTTTTTTGTAAGACATAAACACCGAAAATGATGAGGCAAAGTAGCAGGGGTAGCAGGTGGGTCGGATCGGTTTGTTATTTTGACTGAGTTTCTTTATTCCTTTACATTCACATTATTAATAAGACTACTATGTTCTTGGTGTGGTTTCGTTTAAAATCCATTCTGCTAGGCCTATCATGTCTCACAATAGCTGGCCTTTGCGTGCCCTTTGGCGGAATCAGTTTCTAAATATCCTGTTTATGATCCCTTTTCTGGCACTTTTTATTTGCCTGCCAAGAACTGTAGCCAGATGCAGAGAAGAAGGGGCTTGTAAAACTTTCAAGACACTCGCAGTTTTGCAGATATCGTCTTGCACTGGCCTTGAGATGGCCCTCCATTTCAAGCCCTAAAAATAAACACCTATTAATCACCAAATGGCAACCTGCGCTGACCAGCGCTTTGACTGCTGGGGCCCCCAACCTAACCTTCCTCAATAGCTTGTCTCATAGTCTGTCACCCAGGATAAGAAACAGTTTGCAGCCAGACATTCTTTAAAAAAAAAAAAAAGGCAGCTGTCACAAGCTAAACTAAATGTTTAAAATAACCTTACCAACGCCCCTTACAGTTGATGTCTCAGGAATTAAACAATAAGGTATTTGTGGACAGTCTTTAGAGTAACACAAGAGATGGCTTAGTGTGATCAAAATGCGCAGTAAATGGTACCCAGCTAAAAGCAGCATTCCTTTTGCAAGGACACCACAAATTTACATTTTACATTTTCTTGGTGTCGGTTGTTCTCTCAGGTAAAAGTTTACTCTCCTAAAATGTGTAATTTTTGTCTGTGCGTACCACAAAGTGGACTATTGGGTAGTCATTTTTTACCGGGATATAATTTATTTAAAATTGAACATTTTTAAAACAGATGGCCTGGAATGACCAGCTTCATTATCCAAATGGACAAGAAACTGTTTTAAGTTATTTGATCTCTGAATTCAGGAAACAGGTAACAACTGAACCTTTATTTTGAGTAAAATATGTATATTACTGTGGCAAAGTGCCCCACCCCTGTGTGTATTTTGTGTTGTATGTTGTGTGTTAATGTTGGTGTATAGTCACTGGTACACGGGATATAAACAGGTTAGTGTTTAAAATGTATATTTGTATTTAGGCACAAGGATTGCACAGCACTTCACGTGCAAGTAAAATGTAATAATATGTGAGCACAGGGAACTGCACTTTATTAATTCACGCGCAGTTGTACCGCGACTCCAATTGAATGATTGATTAGCAATTGAGTCTTGGTACAGCTGCATAAAAGCAGCATGTTTTCACTCACTCTGGGTTGTGTGTTCGGTGAGTCTTGTGACAGGATAGTCAAAGTGAGGAGACTCGGAGACGGAAAGTGCAGCAAATAAAATATTTTTAAATAATAATTACCAAACAAAAAGGCACATTGGCCAAATAAACAGAACACAAAACACTGTTAACAATAAATTCTAAACACAAAATATACTCTCTCACACAGGTCTTCTCACTCTTACAAACACTCACCAACTAACACTTCCAACACTCCCTTTTATACAGGTGCTGCAGCTAATTGGGCAATTCGCACCTATCAGCTGCAGCACCTTTCACACATTCCTCACACAAACTCATTCACTCAGATCCACACAGCAGACTCATATCCACTCTAAACACTACAAAAACACAAAGACAGGCTGCACCCTGTCACAATTACATAGACTTTGTTTTATTGTTTACATTTTGTACAAGGGTAAAACAAATATCTCAAAACAGCAGCAGTCCATCTCAAGCATTGTGCTTTCAGATTCTTGGCTACATAGTGTGTTCTGTCCCATATTATCCATGTCTACAAATTCCTAGTTTGCTTTGTGGGACTGGTCATGGAACTATGAAAAGTTATTATTATTATTATTATTATTATTATTATTATTATTATTATTATTATTATTATTATTATTAAATTTGAAATTCTTGTTCCAGGGGTGATACATCTCTGCATGGATTAGGGTTTACAACCAAATAACAAGAAAATAGAAAATGTTTAGTCAAATATCTTTACGAGACAGGAACCCTGAATAACTACAAATAAACCGTGGTTCTAGAGAAGATTGATTCATCTCTCTAATAATTCAAACATCTCACAGGGGCCTTCAGAAATGTAACCTTCTGAACAATGATCTCAGAGTTAATCCAAACCGACAGTGAAGAAGAGCCAAGTACTTTTAAAACACTTTTATTACAGCATCAGGACCTTTTTTTTTGTTTTGTTTTTAATGATAAGAACTACATGGTAATAATAATAAAGAACAGGTCTTGATGTAGCGGAATGATCAACTTATCTGTGATTAAAAGCCTTAGTTAAAAAGAAAACAATTTAAAACCTGCAATATATTTATTATATGAAGCTTGTGTGTTTTTTGGGGGTTTTTTTATCCATTAAATAGACAATAACTGTTATCAAGATAGGCGACACTTGTGAAGCCTGTAATTTGTAATTTAATTATGCTGCGATTTTGTGAGGCTGTGTGAGACTTAATAGCAGCTTGTTATCCAAATACCTACTTTTTGTTTTGTACTTGGTGATGTGCTATCATTAAACTGCCGTATAACACCAAGCACCTGTTCTCAACAACAAAAAAGTTGTTCAATTTGTAAGTGGTTATTAAATGTAGTGATTATAGATGCAGCTTTATTGTGATTTAGAACCAATGTGCTTTACATTGTTGGTTTTCAATCAATCTGCTGTTTGTAAGGTAATCATTTGCATATTTTAACTTTAGAACTTTGCAGTTCCAAAGTTTACAGTTTCAATTTGCAGTATTTTTTCATAGTAAATATTAAACTGTTAAGGAATTTTAACAAATTCCATACCTACCTCCTGCAGATGAGATGTTAAATCAATGTCCTATTGTAAGTGACTCTGCATATAATGCACAGTTCTCTGCCTACCTCTGTAAAGTGCTTTGTGATGATGTTCCACCATGAAAGGCACTATGTAAAAAAAAATATATAAATTATTATTATTATTATTATTATTATTATTATTATTATTATTATTATTATTATTATTATTATTATTACAAAATAAAATGGTTGTATTTACATATAGATAAATGTAATGATTTACTTGTCTTTATATATCCGCAATCCTGTTTTATGCATGGTAATACTTACTCTTTCATGTTCATATATGGTTTGGATTTTCTGCACAAAATAAATAATAATGCAATTTAGATACTTGTTAAACACTCTAACTGTTTGAAGAGGTTTCTAACACAGATGTTATGGAGATTGCCATATCTGTAAAATATGTCCACCCCCCAGGTTATCTTATCTAAACGTTTAGATTCTGTTTCCATAACATTCCCATAAAAAGCATAGTGCTAGTTCCAGTCCCGGCATTAAATACAAGAAAAAAAATCAAACACTTGCAGCAACAATTCTAAACGTTCATTGCTCAGCTATGTGTGACTTTAGAGTGAACTTGTAGGGTATCTGTCAACCTTCTCTGGGTTGTTAGTTTTGGCATGTTTGCTAAAAAGATACAGCACTGTAAATCACTGATTGTAAAAAGTGTTGCAGGCACACAGTTGTTTATAACAATTGTATTCTTGGCTGAAAATAAAAGTTTTATTGTCTTACTACTGCAAAGTTTGTAATTTATGTTTTCAGTATATGTTTCTCACAGCAGAGCACCGCAAGTTAAGCGGCTTTTTAATGAAGTACTCTCAGTAGGTGCATGTGAGGCTGATGTTGAAAACATATTGCTGTGTTTTTTAGTTGAGTTGAGTTGTGTTTTTTTTTTTTATGTGATTGATTGTCATTACTTCTTTATGAACTCAGCCTGAAGGTCTGAACTTCCTGATGAGTTATATAGTCCACAGGGCTACTTCCTGAGCAGGTCTGGTGGGATCAAGCCGCTCTATTTAATGTCTGAGGACCTCATGTCGCAGTGCTGAGGTGATGTTATTTAAATGTTTCTTTTTTCCTCTGAAAGTTGGGACTGTTGTTGACCCAGAATCAAAGTATATAAAATTGAAAATTGTGCTAATCTTTGATGTGTCTGAGGCCTCAAAAATATTCAGACGCACCACACACAGGAAATAAAGCAGGAAAGTCTTCCTTTTAAGCAACTACCCCCAGTGAAAGAATTCCTATATGCATCATAGATGAAGCAGAAATGCATGTACCATATCTGCATTGGCATATAATCACAATAATACCCACCACATCCTGAATTGCACCTTCTATTGAGTTTCCTGATACCCTTATAGTTTCAGAAACTGAAACAGATCACCATCCTTGCATAGTGGGAATAGAGCCATGAGTCACTTTTCACTGTTGTACGGCAGTGGAAAAATTAAAATACATGTGGAATCTTTTAAGCTCAAACCAGTTTATTTTAATATACGTGGAAAGTTTTCTCCTGTTACTTGCTAAACTATACTGCTCAGTATGGTACTATTCTAAGCATGATTGTCAAGAGAATTTTATATTGAAAGGAAAATCAGCATGCCTTGATGGCGTACCTGATATAAATCCAATTTAAAAACTAAAATGAACATTAAACACAGCAAACTGAGAAATGTGAAATTTATGCATGTGTATGTTTTACTGTATATTGTATTTAGTATGTAGAATGTGTTTCAGGAAGGTTGAAGTTAAAATACCAAAATTCTTCAGCAAATAGGAAAGAAGGGTAGAGTGCTTCCATATCTTTTGGCAAGCATGTTAGAAGGATTACCATTGGTTCTTGGATATTAAAAGCAGTTGTGATTAAGTCCAGTTGGATAGCCCTAGTTTAATTTGCAATTCATCTAAAAAGAACAGTAAAGCCAGAATAGTTGTGGTATTAGAATTTTCTTGTTAAAATTGTTTCTTTTAACTAAGGTGGAAATTTATAGTTACAATAATGTTTTAAAAATGCAACACAATGGACAAGACAAACTAACTTGCAGGTGAAAACACACCAGTAAACTATTTTGTTACACACCAACATTACTCTTTGAGTTTCTTATCAAATAATTACCACAGCCATGTAAATCTGTAATGCTTACTGAAGTAAAAAAAAAAAAAAAAATACAGTGTATCTGAATAATCTCTTTCTTTATCTTGCAGGTTTGGTCCTGGATTAGTTATCTACTGGCATGGATTTATAGAGGGGCTCGACTGTCATCGTGAACATGGCATCCAAGATTGCTTTCCCTTAGACATTGTAACTTTATGCCACAGCTCAAGCCAGAGTTAGTGGTGGAAGAGAAGAAGGAGAGTGAATCCGGAAGCAATTTTACTTTCCTTCAGTGCAAACTACTGGCAAACATCTGCCCTGAACTTCAGATGAACTCGTGCTGTCCAGGGTCATACAAATACCTCTTTATAAAAACATACTATGAGTTTCTGTTTAACTTCAGTCCCATGCTTGTGCAGCAGCCAAAACTGACAGACACATCCCACTCATTATCACCAGCTCTGTCTCTGTCAAACGGTTTAGATAGCAATAATCTTTCTTCCCTCTGAATTTTTGAAAGGAACACAAATCAATAGACTTTTTAAAGACATGGTTAATTAAAAAATAATAATAATTAAAAAGCAAATGCCAAATAAATGTTTTATTTTTTTCCTCATTTCAGCTCAATGTAACTACTGTGGTATATGCTCTTTGTTTGAGAGATACACACATTGTAGTTTTTTAAGGTGTTAAAGCATGATTTTCCTGCTCGAGCTGAAACTTCACAGGGCTATTTTTATTAATAAAATATCTGTATTAGATGTTAAAACTGAGTCAGTTTGTATATCATTCATTGAAATTAAATGATAAAGAGTTGGTTTTTTGAGGTTAATTCTATATGTTCCTTAACTTCTACAGAGGCATTGTTAAAACTGGTTTTCCATTCAGATGCCAGTTCAAGCATCCAGTATTTATGTTACTTTGTAAGACATTCCAACAATTCCACATCGTAACATTTTTCAGCTCTTAAAAATATGTTGACATTGCAGTTAATATTGAGGTACCCAATCCAACAAGTTGTGTTTTGAATTGCTTTTTTTTTCTGGTTAGATTGGAAAGCTGTACAATTATACTGAGAAAAGTAACAAATGTCATATATAAGGCTTTAAATTGCATGACACGCTCTACGAAGTTTTGATTGATGCAGTCAGCACCCCAGATAAGGTTTTGGGTCTGAGAGTAGTAAAATGTATTTTCAGGGGGTAAAATGCAACATTGCCTTGAAGTCATGAGTAATCTTGATAAATACTGTATAGTCTTTAATGGTAATTGGGGTACGCATTTAAAAAAGAGCCTTCCATTTTAACTGCAGTGTTACTTTTACTGTACAACCACGCATGTGTTCTGCAAGGTTCTTTATTGGCTCAGCCAATTTATTTTATTTTTTTCCCTCGAGGTATGCCTGAAAATTTAATTAAAATACTTCTTAAACTCAGTGGACATGTTAAAACTTCAATATAAAGCCATGCAGATAAATAAAATAAGGAAATTCATTTTGTTTAATATTATAGGCACCTTTTTTTTTTAGCAGTTGCCTCTGACAATGGTTCCAGTTGAATTTGTAGCTAGACTGGAGTGTTTACACTTCAACCTGTGTAGCTTCAAATTTGTCTTATTCTTACTGTGATTGGCTGCAATGACAACAGGGCTAGCCAGAGATTGGATGTTTGTTGGTTTGTTTTTTTTCTTGTGTACAGTTTCCTAGTAACTGAAGACATTATATTCTGGGAGATGTAGTTGTTAGTGGAAGGGGATGCAGGCAAGCTGTGCAGCAAATTTGCTATGCATGTTTCTATGCATTAAGTTTAAATTGAGTGCATGTTTTGGGTTTTTTGATACGTAAAAATGTCAGATATGAAGCTTATCTGGACCGCTGGTTTCAGTTTTCTTCAATCTTGTACTGCTTGGACCTGTAACTATGCAGCCATGTCTATTTTTATGAGGTAGTCTCTGGTGAGTGCTAATGGAATAAACATTGCCAAGCTAGAGAAGAGAAGTGTGCATAAAATTGAATGATGCATTCAGTGGCTCATATAGACTTGTTCTAGAGTTATTCATAAAAAATACCTTTGCAGAAAAGAATTTTAAAAAAAACAACCTTTTATACATGTGCCTAGTCAATTTATGATCAGCAGGATAACCTATGTAAATGTCACTGTGTGTTCATTATAATAAGCAATCTATAAATTGAGTTATTGTTAGCAGAAAGTATCATTTTCAGTGTTTCGGCAATGAAGCAAACATCAGTAGCCCATAAGTAGTGACAGAAAAAACCAAAGGAAAGCAAAGATGGTTACATTTTGGATTTGCATGCACGTTCTAATGATGTGATGCTGTTTTAAAACTTTGGATTTGTGCACTAATCTTGGAAAATGACCATGTTTTTGTCTACAAGTGTTTCTGGTGCAAGGTTTTAACATCAGTTATCTGTTGCATGCTTTGTTACCATTAAATATTTACCCTTTTTGACCACTGACACAGTCATGTTTCTGTGATGGGAGACCCTCCTACGCAGGGTACAAAAAGGTTAGAGATAACATGTGTTCCTTGGTATGCCCCCCCCCCCCCCAGACTGTTACAAAAAACACCCTCCAGTGAATAGTAAATATGATGTCATGGCTTATTATTAAAATGCACGCACAACATTTTTGTACAGTTTCATGGTCAGAAAAAGTTTAAAGAGGGGAAAATGTAATTATGAATAAAACGGTAAACCACAGATTCAGTTCCTCTTGTGTTTTTAGCTTTCCTGCTATTGTTTCAAAGATGGCTATTACACAAAGAGCTTAGGTCAGTTACGATAAATTAATTTCAGCACACAATGTGAAAGAAATAAATCTATTTTAGAATAAGATCAAAGGATTCCAGATACAGGAGTTTTCACTCCATTTAAAAGTAGTATAATAACAAATTGTTTTAATAGTTTTCATTTGCTCTAGTATAGGCTTATGTTTTCTTAATTACAGATTTGTCTGTATTGTTCTTGCCCTGCTGAATTGTTATTTAACCTATGTAGATAGCCTTTTACAAATGTACAAGAAGCCAATTATAATCTGTGACTTCCAGTAAGCTATTCAACTATATTGTGATTAACCTACTGTGTATATTGGTTTTACTGTGAATGGTCAATTTTGTGAAACTTAAACCCTTTTAGTGGTACAGGTCCTTCTCAAGACCTTGTTTTCTATTTAAATATTCTGTAGTTGCCACATTGTACAACTCATATCAATATACCTACATTATTTTATGGTACATTCACATCTGCTTTATACAATTATTTCTGTAGAATTGCACTTTGCATTTTAAAGTAAGCTTGGAAGTACAAAAGTTAATGGATTAGTTCACTAACATTGCATTAAGGAACTGCTTAAAAGCGCCATGGGATTGTAACCCACTATATTCCTTCTCTGTCTTTTTTAATTACATCTGGAAAGGTGTTTATTGGGCAGATATTTGAAAAACCTTTGCTGTATGTTAAAAGTGCCAGTTCTAAACCAAGGTCCATTTAGTTTCAATGTTGATGTGTAACTGTTTAACTGAATATATGCTTTATTTTGAGATGAACATGGGTACTAAAATGTCACTCACTATTTAAGTCTCTTACCAAAGTGGTTTAGTATTACAAGAAATTCTTATCACGGAATACCAATTTATTATAATTTCTCTTTAAAAAAATAGAAATTAAAAAAAAAAAAACACAGAAATAAGATTTATTTTGATATTATAAGCTAACACTGTCAAAATGAATAGCGTGAATAATAATAATAATAATAATAATAATAATAATAATAATAATAATAATAATAATAATAATAATAATAATAATAAAGTTGTCCATTACACTATACATGTGTTTTCACAATAGGCATTCATGTCCTAGTTCTGCTAGGTGGGTTTGAAATAGGAAGCAGGGGAGTTACTTCATCTTTATCTTGCAGTCTCTAATAGACTAAGTTGATGCTAGCCAAAATGCAGTTAATTTATTTTCAGAGCACCAGTGCCAACAACCAATCTGGGCACCGGGAGGCAGTTGGCTACTGGTCTTGCCCACCTTCTTCCAGCAGGAGTTGCTGTAGAGTGAAGTACAGTTCTCCAACAGGGGTTACGTCTTTCGAGGCCAAAGTTTTAAGATGCAGCAAATGGCAGTGTTGGTAATGTGGTGCTTTTTTTTCAACGATATGGTAAACTGATATGTGAATTGCTTTTAGGTGCTTTATACATTGAAATTGATCAAATAAAGACACACCCTGAAGCAACTAAAAGTAAGCATCTTTATTAAAAGGTTCAGTTACACAATGGAATAGTTATTGTAGTGTTTCTTTAAAAAGGGGGCAGCTCTGGATAATGTGTAGGTGATGAGTGCCTGCTAAGTGATGACGGTAAGCTCAGTTGGAGAATGAAACATACTGAAGATTGATCATGTTTCGGTGTTATTTCTAGCACTGCAGTGATAGCAGAATGAACAAGCTTCCCTGAGAGTAATGACCATGGTATTCTGTATATCTCTTTTCATGTGGAACAATACATTATTTATTATAAAATAGAAATGACCAAAATAAAATAATAATGAGAGCAGTAGTAGTAGACGTAGTTAGAATAATCTAAACTGGTGACTAACGTAAACTAAAAACTGTTTGCGTGTATAAATGTTAGATTTGGAACTAGTTTAATTTTCAATTTTTTTTTTTTTTTTTTTTTTCAATTTTTCAATCTAAAGAAAAAAAAACTTTTTCAAGTTTTGTAACTTGATTATTTTATTTTTCTCCTTTTCAGAAACAATGGTTCTAATGCCACTTTCTTGCATTCGAACTTATCGATTTGAGTACTATTTGGTACAGGGAAGACAGTGACACTTCAAAAGTGAATTACATCAATTTTGCTTGACAATACAATAAACTTATACACTGTGTTTAGAGCTTTTCCATTCCTGCTGCTCAAAAGTACTACAAAGTTATTTGGCTGTGATTATTATTATTATTAATAATAATAATAATAATAATAATAATAATAATAATAATAATAAATAATAATAATAATAATAATAATATGTATATATTTTTTATGATTGATTGATTAAATATTTCCTATTAACTGGCTAATGTGCAGTAAGCCAAAAGGTCAGCTTGCGAGTGGCATTTGGACTTCAGCAGGCATGACCTAGTTTTCAAGTGTTGTTGCTGCAGAGCAAGGAGCCATCCTAAGTCTGCACCATGCATGCCTGTAGAGGAATAGTAGTTGAGAGCTGGATGACAGTCTAAAGACATGATTAAAAATATGAGTTTGGAAAATGTGATCTAGGAAAAACAAACTGACCCAGCACACCCTCTCTGTTGATTGTGAGAGGGCTCTCTCTTCTGATGGTAGCTGTCAGATACTTGTTATTATGGGTGCTTTAGCCTTTGATTAGAAATAAAGGCAAACTGAAACCCAATTCTTAAACAGCAGTAAAATGGCATCAGGGCCACTAATGCTTCAGTTGCAAGTCAGTTCATCACTTCAGGCGAATCAGTCCTCTCATTCATAAATATTCTGATTTGTCAAAACAACCTCAATGATCATTTATCACAATGCAATAAATCCTGGAAAGAAATCATAACAAAGATGACTCGATGTATAGCCCTGTCTAGTTTTAGATATGTTTCAAATGGCAGATGTGACTGGTTATTTCATTAATCTGTTGCCATGAGCAACATAATATTTTGTGTTGGAAATAAGTCAAGTCAGTAATGGGCTTGTAGAAGAGTACTTAGTTATTTCACCTTCTTTATGAACATTCATGGACCTCAATATGGTGAGCAATTAACTGTGTTGCTTCAAGCATTCTGCTGGTTGTTGCTTATTTATTTTGTGATGTGTGTGATTTGTTTCTTCACACAATCCTTGTCTTTAATACAAGCACTGCAAGCACAAGACATTATTTAACAAATATATTCAAATTGTAAGCATGTCTAAAATGGTTTTAGTTCCCTGTTGTTTTTTATTTGCACTCTACACAGGATACAAGATGATAATAGCAATAGTGATAATATAGTTTCAAAACAACAACAAAAAAATGCTGCCCATTAAACAGTTTGCATAAAATG
Organism: Polyodon spathula; assembly: GCF_017654505.1. NCBI lineage: Eukaryota > Metazoa > Chordata > Actinopteri > Acipenseriformes > Polyodontidae > Polyodon > Polyodon spathula. The sequence continues at coordinate 10,910,701 of NC_054545.1, forward strand.
AATATCTTCATGGGCACACTCTTAAAATGTTAGCAGTTGTCTAAAATTAAACAAATCCATCAAAGTGTCATTTCTGATTTCAAACAGGAATTGTATGTTGCAATATCATGAGATCCTCAATATGTTCATTAACCGTTTACTTGTGTTACTATGCAGTGCCCAACAATTTTACAACATGTACAACGTGTCATGTGACGTCACTGTTTTATTTTTATTAGGTGTGGTGTTAAAGGAAGTTTATATGACTTGTGTTGCAACCTGGATGAGTAGTTCCGGTCAGTTGAATAGAATTTAGCAAATCAGCACCATCCAATTTTGATTTGACTTGCTGATCCAAAGCTACCCTACCCTCTAACTTTTTGTTGACTCTAATTAGTTGCTTCTGAATTGATGATAGGGTCCATTCCAGCTAGCTTCCAGCTGTAGTCAAAGCATTTGGCTGGAGCTCCTCAGAAAACCCAATGAGACTCACTTGACAAAATGGAAAAAATATGCTTTGTACTAGTTTCTTTATTCATGTATATATTACTTGTCACTGATAAAAAGCAAACAAAATGGAATGAACTTGATGTGCTGCGTTGTTTCAAGTGCGTGCCATGTTGACATGTAATAATGGCTGTGGTATATATGGTGATGTATAGGTGGCATCTTTCCTGTGTTTTAATGTTTAGTAAAAGGTCTCTTTTAAAAGGCCTCCTCCAGTCAGCAGTTAATTTTGGACGGCTACAAATCTGTAAACTAAAAGGAGGTAAAGAAAGGTAGATTTACTGGCTGATTTTGTGAAAGGTTACTGGCTGGCTGTCTTAAGCTTAAGTAAATATTGATAAATATTGTGTATAAATGTATGGTCAAAAGAAATGTATGTTATTTTTCTTGAGTACCTTGACTTTGTATATCTTTAAAATACAATACGGCAGCATATGGCATGGGAAGTTCATGCAGTTAATGATCTAAACAAAGGGCGGTCTTAATAATTTCACCGTTACAAAGCAAGTGTATTGCAATTAGTTTTGTTGTATATTTTAGTTAAATGTATTTGGATCTGCAATTTTTTTTTTCATCAGTAACCTGATGTGTCATATGGTTTTACCAATTGTCCCCTGTCCTCTGGGTAAATGGGGCTATTCTTTACTCACAACAGAATGTTACAAAGTGTTTCACTTTTTTGTCATATAGCTTTTGTCACATGCCAATAATTGCTTTTGTTTCTGTGAACTGGACATTATTTTCAGTCGATCGGTCTAGTGCAGTAATGATTCACTGCTTTTTTAGAGTCTCACAGTTTAAGTGACAGCTGTTTGTTTTTTTTTTTTTAATGTCTGAAGAAGTTGATCATGGAAAACTCTAGTTAAAAAGTAAATCTTGTTTTTTGGAATAACCTAAACTGGATTCTCTGTTGAGATAAATACATTTAAAATTCTCAGGATTTCAACATGCATTTTTCATGTCCTCAGTGAGCCACCATACTTCCTTGATCTGTTACAACACAGTAAAATCATGTTTTACCTAGCTGGGTTACCATACAACAATCTGTGAATTACAAATACCACAAATAAATGTAAAGTGATGCCATAGAATCAATCTATCAAATGTAATAAAATGCTTTGAATGCATTTGGCTTCTGTCTTAAGCCATTAAATGCTATGGCCACTGGATTTGGCATGATATAAAGCTTGCATTGCCTGACACAGACCCAACTGCTGCATATTTAAATATTTATTGTCAAGTAGAAAGGTTGATTCCATGTGCATCCGTATTGATATATAAAGTGAATTATTTGACTCGAACACACGAGTTGGAAGTTATTTATAAAAGAAATCAATTTTCAAACATGTGTAGGTCCATAAATTATATTCTGGTTGAAACAGTATTCTCTTAGGTCATGGTTTGCACATTTGCACATCCACTGCTATTAGAATGCTATTTACTGCCACCAGCTGCAGTGCTCAGCTAAAAAAAGTTCTTGACACCAACTATTGCTTTTCAGCACCAATGCTTCCGGCTGCTAACAGGACTCCTATCTATGTAATCTCCAATCTTAAACTCTTTCTTTTGGCATGAACTTCCCGTTTATAGATATTGCCTGTCATTGTTTCCAAGTGGCTGAGGCTGAGACTGGAGGTGGGGGTGGGGAAGGTGCCTCCCAACTAGTGCCATTTGATACAGATGACAGTAAGTCATGCATTACTTCTAGATTTCTTGCTAAACATTGCTGGCACGGTAGGTGTGACATGCACAACCTATTGCACATGACTATAAGTAATTAAAAAAATGACGATATATCCTTTAGGAACAGTAGGTACTGCATATAACTTTTCAACAACAGTGAGATGCCTGTTAGATTGATAGACTGAAGATAAAATACACATAGAGGAGGCAAACTACTGTTAGCAGCCATAAGAGATTGACTTAACACTTCCAGAACTTGTTAAGGATAAGTGCAACTCCAATGGGAATCATACCCACAGGCACACTCCTTTTTCACACTCAAAAATAACTGGTTTGGTCATGGAAAAGGTAAGGGACACATCTCTGGAATGCTTCTGACCCACACTAGAATTGTGCACAACTCTTGGAGCATTCCTGGATGTTTTGTAGAAGATCCACAATACCCGGTGGGATTTACTGGTCAAAAATTACATAATACATGCTATAATGTTCATTTGTTTGATTGTATGTCCATGGGATATTAGATGCATTAATGATAAAAACACAAAAAAAGACATAAATGCAAAGCTTTTTCTTTAACAATAACAGAATTAAAGACATTTCTTGGCAAACTATTTGTTATTTATTTTGTAATATTAATTATTAATTTTGTGATAAATCCTTTATAAGATGCACACTTATCATTTTCTCAGGATTAAGCTAGTGCATTTTTTGTTGTCAAATGGTTCCATTTTAAATGGTATTTGGGGGCAGGTAATTCTATTGTTTTCCTCCATAACAAATGTTGGATTCAAAAATAGAAACTAGATAAATAGTTGTATATCATGTGACATGAAAAAATCGTGATTTCCAGAGACAGAGGCCATCTGCTGATTTTTTTTTATTTCAAATTCTATGGTGGAAGATAAAATGTATAGTTTTAATTTGTTTATTTTGGTATATTACATAAACAATAACCCTAGGTTTGCTTTGCCCCCCCCCCCCACTGACTTCCTCTCAACATAGTTTTTTAACTATGGTGTACTAGTTCACACACTTTCAAATGACCATTATGTTGCTTCATATAAATAAATATATGAAACACTTTGCTTTTTTTTGACTGTTTCAACCATAGTCTTCCTCGGCAAAGGACAGTTAGGGGAGTCAGATTCGTTATTCTTGGTGGCAAGTTGAAACTCCAGGATACTGCTTGAATGTCACACAACAGTCCTCCTCTCTGCAGCAAAGTGACCTTCTATATCCGGTGCCTGCCAGCTGGGGTTGGAGCGTCTGCAGTATGGTATATTTTAGCGACGGGAGAGCTTAACTTTTGTTCTGCTGCTGTCTGTACTGTTAGACGTGGGGCATGTAATTTCTAAAAACAGACTGTAAAAGAAGGCTTCTATTATTTTTCGTATACAGGAGTCATGAGTTTTACCGTGGTTTTTAATGTAGTTTGCGTTTTGTTGCATAGCATAGAAAAGTGTCTAGCCACTGCATTCAATGGTAAAAATGTGCTTAGTGGGAATAGCTAGTATATATATATTATATATAGATATATATAAGTCCATATTACTAATATATATATATATATATATATATATATATATGCATGCCAATTCTGACTGATTTTGTAATATCTTTAAAAAAATAAAATAAAAACCCCACAGAATTAGTAGCAAGCAGCAGGAGTCTTTAAAAGCTAATTGTGAACCCCTAATCTTCTGTAAATCTACATTTATATATTTACTGTTTGAAACTTTTGTGGCAATTTACCAGCTACTACTCTTTCCCTTGAAAGGCGGTTCATGAATTCCCTTTTGAAGTATTCATTTGTTTTTATAATAATAACATTCACATAACTAGTAACACATACATAATAGGAATTGCAACACCTTTTTTTTCAAAAGTTTTTTTTTTTTTTTTTTAGTTAAGTTTGTTTTAAAAACCTCAAAATAACTTGCCTCAGAGTCAGTTACAATTGTATAATATACATAACACTCCATAAATTATATAAAATCACTTTTGACACAAGAAGTGTCTATGTATTTGTTTTTTTGTGGGTCAGCAGACGTCAGGAAAGAAAACGTTTCTTAATGCTAATTTTAGTTTTTATTTATTTATTTATTTATTTATTATCAGCGTCCATGCTGTAAAGTGCATTATTAAAATTATAACTATTATTAAAAGGTATAATTATTAAAGCTATATAGCTTTGTTAATCTATCTGGCAAGCTAATAAGCAATGTTCCTAAACTGATATAACCACGTAGCCTAGTATAGAGGCTTTTCTGTCGTCAAAATATTAAAGTTCAAGACAAAGAAAGTGATCGTAATAACCATTAATGCCCTTGCTGGTGTGTCTGCGCGTTTTCTTGTTGTTTCGTTCATTCAAGTCATGTTATATATTGTTGCTGGCTTCAGATTTTGTCTAGCTCACAAAAAATTGTTCATTTCATAATCCTGAGTGCAGACCTATGATTACTTTACTTTGTCGTCCACCGTCCACCCTCAATAAATCCAGACAGTCGCGTTGTTTTGAAAAATAAATCCAATAGTTTTAGAAGCCATTTGAGAAGATAATGGTATAGGGAGCCCATTCTTTCAGTCCTAATCTTCAAGTGGTTTAAGATTAATGATAGGATGTTTATGCCTTGGAGTGTGTGGGTTCTTTCTTATAAGACTATCAGCATGGTATTTACTTAACATCGTTGACAAGGCTGTCAGTAGTCTATTTTTCTCCTTGGACAGTGTCGTGGCGTCTTTTGTTAAGGCTTGTACAGTGGGTTCTCGTACGCCAATCTAAATGTATCCACGAGCAATATGTGTTTTCTCGAATCTAATAGGGCGTGTAGCTGGTCAATAATTAAAATAAACATACAAACAAGCTTTACCATACCCACAAAATATTTACCACATTGATAATCTAATACGATTGTTTTTTGTGAAATAAATAAATATGTGTGTTGCTTATTCTGCACCATTAGCAGATTTTTCACAAACAAAATAGCAAATGAAATGTACAGTAGAAGCTTTATGAATGTCTGATGCAGGCTTTTCTAACATTATGTGAACATCATTAATCTAATTTTGAAAAGGGTTCCAATTAGCAACAGGTAGCCATTGTACAGTATATTGAAATCTAGTGATCAGGTAACCAATTACTTTAGCGATTCGATCGTATCTCTTCATCTATGATCCAAATAACTGACCAAATTGGCTGTTTGTGTGTGTGTGTGTGTGTGTGTGTGTGTGTATATATATATATATATATATATATATATATATATATATATATATATATAGTGTGTGTGTGTGTTTTATATTTGTGCTATTCCCACGATAACACGTGTTTGGCACGCCTACAATGTATTGAATATATTTTAGAAATAAAACATTTGTCTATAAGAGGACTGTTGCTAGTTTCATACTTTCTGTTTTCTTTCATATTTTTGCATTTGAAAGTTGATTTACTGTTTACTCTTCATAGCCCAAATTATAATTTATAAATATTTATCTTAACTGCACTTAACTGCTGGTAAACACAAGTGATTTATAGTTTTATGTTTTATTTTACATGCATTTCTTTTCATGTATCTGACACCTGTGAAGCAACTCGGTATTGTGACTTTTTAAGAAAAGCCGTTTTAAGTAAAATATTATAAAATGTATTAAATCATAAGTGAGGCCGTTTTTGTTAATATAATCTACAATACTATTTAAACTATCTAGTATCAAAATATGTTTAAATGTTTTGGATCGATTAAGTGTTGTGCCTTCAGCTTTCTATTGTAGTCCACCTAAATAGAAATGTTATAAAATATACAGAGACAAGGGAACGGGATTGACATTTACAACATAAAGGCAAATAAAATATCTTGAGTCATTGTATGCGTAACTGTATATGAGAGTCCGAATGTAGAGTACTAAATGCGTGTTCGTTCAAAAACAATTAAAACAAACAAACAAAAAAAAACAATCGAAGCTAAATTAAAATTAAGATCAGTATTGTTAATAAAGGCAGCGAGGTACGCCATATGTAAGGAAATAATTTATGAACAACTGACTGAATCTGTATTTTGACATTACTATAAAGAGATGATACTTGAATTCCAGAAGGGGTCGCATCGTACCGCCTGATCTCCCTATTTGTGAGTTTCTATTACATGGTGGGCTGCATAAGAAGAAGAAGAAAAAAAAAAAAACTCGTTCCCCCCTTTTTCTCTTTATCCAGTTCTCAATCCCTGTTTTTTTCTCCCCTGTTATTTACAGTTCTTGTGAAATGTCTCACTTTACTGCCCTGAGCTACCCTCCGGTTATTTATAACCTTTTTGTTTTTGTTCAAATAACTGAAAAATTATACATTAATGCAAGTTAGAAAACACAACGATAAATTATCAACATTTTTTCGCCTGTTAGTTCCGCCGACCCAAGCAGGATTTATTTGCAGATCTCAAGTCCTGAAGCTATAAAACGCGATTTTTTTTTCTTCTCTAAAAACTGGTCAAATGTTGACATCATTTAAGCCAATCTAACACTCAGGATTAGCAACGAGAAACTAATAAGAAAATATCAGACCGTCCTGCCGGGGGTTCCTAATTACATTTTAACTGATAGAAAATAAAGGCTACAAACCTTGAGGCTTAACTTTAGTTCTATTTTATTGTATTTTATTTATTTTTCAAGTAATTTTACATTATGAGGACTGGCCATTTTAAATCTCAGGAGCAATAGTGAATTTTAGGCCTTTAGCGATGTGGTTTAATTAGAAATTTTACATCATTAAGTTTGAGGGGGGGAAACGGAGGAAAAAATTCTGTCACTCATTTTTAAGAAGACAAGCACTACTGAGGTGTGAAGAAATCGGCTCTAATTCAAAAAGGCAATCAGGCAGAAAAAGTCCTCAACATTACCCTGCTAGTTATAAATCAGATTTTTTTTTTTTCTATAATGACACACCACATCGTTAGTTTTCCTTTTTTTTCACAGCACGCTTTTATTCAGCTTTCCACTCGCCCATGTATTATTAATAGTAAGTATTTTTTGATTCCAAGCCTCATATATTTTAAGATGCATGTTCATATAATCAGACCGTGAAAAGCCGCTTCTTCCTGCATGCGTTTTTATTAAACAACACACAGGCTTCTACATTATTAGCCTATTATGTATTTATTTAATTATGTCCCAAATATATTTTTTTTTTCCAATTTCATTATGTATAGCACAATTGAAAAAATACAGTTGAAAAAGAAGACTTTAAGTGTAAACTAATAAGTATTTATATTGCAAAAAACTACACCGTGTTTAAAATGAGTATATACAAACAACAAAGAAAAACATACTGTGTCACTTTGAGCGGAGTTTTTATCAACGGCATGGTTATACCTTTGTTTGCATCATTTAAATGCAGGTAAAAATAGAACCGCAAGACATTTAGCCACCAGATGAAAAAGACCAAAAAAACAAACAAGAAACCCGTATTACAGGGTTAAAACTGATTCTTTAAAATTGTGGATTGTTATTGTTATGCAATACGTGGTTTACAAAGAGAATTATAGACAGTATAATAATTCATTCACCTGTTTATTTATTCTCTGTCTTGTTTTTGAGTGCTGGATGGAAAATATCAGAAATAATAAATAGATTATTCAAGGCTGTCTCCCTCCTGGCGTGATCATCAAGAATAAATACAAGTTGGCATCTAGCGCTGTGGAGAATTAGGTAGAAGAGTTTGCAAAATTCCTGCAGGGAATAGCTGTTGACAATTAAACACACACACACACACACACACACACACACACACACACACACACACAAACACAAGAGCTGCTAGGATCCAATCATAATTTGTGATTGAACTCAACAGAAATTATGACATGTTGTATAAAATATAAAGGCTATTGTAATTATAACACGTATACCGCTGTATTATTCTTCTGGAAATATCTATTTAGCATCGATTTTAGGTTGTGTATGTCGATGTTATTTTTTGTTTCTCTTTTAATAGTGAATTCACATTGAAGGTACACTACAAACACACACACACACATAGTTGCACGTTATAAAACAGCTTACGTGTTCAAATCATACCAATCCAATGTATAGTTTAGCCTACACAAAATATGTCTAATACAGCTAGTCAATATAATGTCATTCTTGTGTGTGTGTGTTTCAATATCTGCAACTACTATTGTATGTAAGCGCACTGTAGCGTTTTGGATGCACTGTTTTGTTAATGTATAGACAGTAAATGATAAATTTGTCTTAAAATTGCCTGCTTAACTTGTAGCAGGCTACAACGTTTTAGTTCATAAGACTAAATGACCTTTGCAAAGACTCAACCCCCAAATGATTTTCATATCTATACAATGAAAATACTTTTACAAAACAAAGCGTCGATTTCTCCCAACAAGAAAGACATTTTCTGAGTAAATTAAATTGTAAACTTCTTACAGAAATTATCAATAGCCAAATGAATAGTTTTCTTTTGCAAATATTGCACATAGTAACAGTTTTCGGCCGCATTCATTATGCTGTAGACCTACACAATAAGCAACGAAGTTCCCTTTTCAATTGAAAGGCTAAAAGGAAATTATTTTCTTCAACCTAGAGTTTGTAGCGCTGCCTCTTGACTCCAAAGAGAACACAAAAGCATGTCGGTCTTTTATAGTATTATCAAAGTATTATTAATATAGCACATACATTACCAGATAGATGACCCAGCGTGGTATTTAAAAATGTCACTGTAATCAGTTTATTTTGATTCATATATTACATATTTGATCATTAAATTGAATACAGACTCAAGTTCTAAAACCTCCTGTTTTGTTTTTGTGTTAGGGTGTTTTTGGTAATATAAAAGAATGGAGGATTATTTATTTATTTATTTTTGGCTTGTTTTCATTGATCAGTCATTCTGAGCTAACGTAATTATCCTCATCAATAGGAGACTGCAGCGAGAATCATTATGTGGGTGACATTGATAAATGATCTCCAAAACGCAGCCTTTTCTCTGGAGCACCAACCCCCAATCTGACCCTCACACATACACTAAGGTAGCCATAGAAACACCTTGGGATCGAAAGAAGAAGAAGAAGAAGAAAAAAACACTACTAAAATGCGAAAAGCGAAGAGAAATACAAACAAAAAAACAAGAAACTGGAAAATGTTTATTTCGAGAATATATTTAGATGTACGTTGAGCGCGCTCACGAATATTCACGACTGAGAAGTGTTTTTTTTTTCTTTTAGTAAACTGTTTTATTTAAAAACAAAATAGTTCAAACGAAGACAATCTTGTTTTAGAGACCTAAATGGTGTAAAATTTAAATCTAGTATGTAGCTACATTAAACAGAGAGCATGTTTTATTTGAACAGTCAGTGATATTGTATTTAATACTGTTTCAATCGCTTTCGTTGATTTCATCAGCCTTTCATACAGTAAAGCGTTGGCACAGATCGAATAACCTCAATTCGACCAGGTGTGATTTAAGCAGACCCTAATTATTAGGGGTTAATTAATAACACTGTTTATTTATTTATTTATTTATTCATTCATTTATTTATTTTTGGATCAGTTACCTGGTATCATTGAACATCTTTTTAACACTTTAAATGCTTATGTTCTGGACAGAAACACCTCAGAAATCAACGTGTTCTAATGGAGCTGGTTCTAAAGTAGCTTTGACAGTGTGGAGATGAAGGGGTGGAGTTGTTTAGCTCGGCTGGATCATCCATCATCACTGTCAGATGAAGCTGCAAAGAGAAGCGGCACAAGCAATCTCCCTTCTGTCTCTCTCCAAAAAACTATTATTAAAATTCCAATAATCAAATGAGTAATCACTCCCTTTCGTCAAAACGGAAATATTTTCTTAAACAATAGCTATATTTTGAAAAAAAAAAAAAAAAAAAAAAAAAAAAAAGTTTACACCCAACGGTTTTATGTACAAACAAGGTGTTGTTTGTTTGTTTGTTCGTAGTTTTTGTTTGCGTTATTTAACACAGTGTGGGTGCCAGCTTACTACTTTTTTTTTTTTTTTTTAAGAACAGGCACATTATCTTTGTATAATATTTTATATTGAGTGTTAAGATTTCTAATAGGAGTCGCGTCAAAAATTTACATAGATCTATATGTTAACCAAAAAAGAGCGACAGTCCACCGAATCCGCGAATAATAATACGATACTACTACGGCTATTATTATTATAACAACAACATAAAGGCTAGTGATGTCAAGATAATACAACCCGGTATATAAATATTACATTACTGGTGTCTGTTTTTTTATTATTATTTATTTTCCTGTCTTTATTTTAAACAGTTAAGCGGTTTTAAATAAAATATTATTTACAAAAACAAAAACTGAGGTCAGAACGAAATTGGATAACACCTATACCTTGGGCTTAATACTTATAGTTCACCATTTAAAAGCACCAAACAAACACAAAAATACCCGAATAACCATAAACATCGACAAGAATAGTCAATAATGTAAATCCTACATTCAAATTCAATGCAATTCAAAATTGGCTTGGATATAAAAAAAGAAAGTATTTAATTTATAATATATACATTCATCACCGAGTAGGCATAAAAATATCCTCCTCTTTTAAAACGAAAAAAAGATATTCCTCATCAATTTACCAAGACTGCACAATAAAAATAGAAACATTTTCTACATGTGACAAATGAGACCCAAATGCGGGCTGAATTATTATTATTATTATTATTATTATTATTATTATTATTATTATTATTATTATTATTATTATTATTACCGTTAACTATTTATTAAACGGAATAAACTAAATCATTAATACTTGGTTGTTAACAGTACTGTGAGATTCAATTTCGGCTCCTCTCTGCTGGTCTGTCGGGAATCCCATCACAGATTTTCTTAGACTCGTTTTTGGTTAAGGGTTGTGTTCGCCTTTGCCGGGGGCAAACACAACTCAAATACCTCAGCGCCAACAACAGCTTAGGCAGGCTTGCTTCAACCAGCTGGGGTCGCTGTAGGCTACTTATATGCGGCTATATAAATGTATAACAATACTCGTGATTAATGCATTTGTGCCTACGTGAAATAGGTTGTGTAATTATCTCTGTACAAAATCTTTAAAGTTTTGACTATCTATCCATGGTTTTACTTTTTTTTTTTTTTTTTTTTTACAAAAATAAGCAAAACAGTCGACCAGTCAACTAAATAAATAAATGCACTTCTTATAACGGTGTATTTGTTTGCATTATTCAAGTAAAGGAATGTAGGCTTATTGTTGTTTTTCATACATAAAACAGCAATTAACTTTAGGCAGAATTGCCTATATATATATATTCACATATCAAACAGCAACCGGTTTGCCTAAATAAACGTATTAAGGATTTTGCACACATTCAACTATTGACAATTTAATCAAAATGTAAACAACATTTTTAATTGTGTGAAATGCATTCATGTCAATACCAAGTAATACAAATTAAAAAAAAAACAAAAAAAAAAAAACTGATGTGACTAACGATTTCAAAGATTTTTGCTTTTCATGTGTACGAAAATTTTACAGGTAAATACTTATATAAATAATAATAATAATAATAATAATAATAATAATAATAATAATAATAATAATAATAATAATAATAATAATAATTCTTATTTTAAGAAACAATGTTTTATTTGTTCAATGTATACCGATACTCCCCTTCTAGGAAAACCCAACTTTACTTTTTATTTTGTTTAATTCAAATTTTGTTTTATTTTATTTTATTATTATAGATTTATTTTAACTAAGAAATGCTGGGTGGGAATATCTAATTGTACCTGTAGCTAAAAAAGGATAACTAGTTTACAATGGTAAAGTGGGAGAGATATGAACACTCTGATCTTTAGGTTGTGTGAATTTGAGTGATTAGCCATTTAATACAAAAGGTCCTTACTCTAGTTAGTGCAACAGTTTACACACACACACACACACACACACACACACACACACACACACACACACACACACACACACACACACTCCACTTAACAAATTATAAACTTGCACACATACTTGGTAATTAGTTACTGTTATTTGTGTCTTAACTGGATGTATATAGTGTTGTTGATTATGTCATGTTATCCATCAAAGAAATCAACAACAGCAACAAAAAATCACTTACACAGGGACTCATTTCAATTGTAAAGTAATACTTATAATAATAATAACAAATAATAATAATACCTCATGTAACTAATTTGTTAAAATGCATCACCCACAACTCAATTTATTCTTTGAAAAACCATCTAAATATACAACATTCTTTTAAAGAGTGAAAACTCTTTTAACACCTCCTGAGGGGAAAGAAATAAATAATTTAGTTTATAGTAAAACATGTAAACACACAGAAATCTAACAAAAATCAAAAAATGAAATATTTATTACAGCCTTTGTGACTTGACACCTTTTAAACATAACGTCACAGTCCTCATACAAGTATTTCATGTATTTTTTTTCTTTTTTTTTTTGACAAAGCTTAGAGGGGAAACAGCATTTTCTTCTTTTGAGGAACACGTGCTGACAAAGGGAGGAATTCATTGACATACAATACCAATTCCACAGCAGATCTGATACTAGCAAAAACATTCTTTTCAATTGAGGTAAACACATATAATATCTAACATGAAACAATTAATAGACTGAACTCTGTACGAAGTTTGTTACAATATTCTCTTTGCTTTTTTTTGTATGTGTTTTCAAGCTTTGAGTTCGTATTTAAGTTTTTGAATTTTTTGGTGCAAAGACCATCAATAGCTTCTTTCATTTGCCAAAGGTATCCACCACTGTCAATATTGTCCATGTGGCATTTGTGTCGATCCCCAGGCTGAGAACTATCGGTGGAAGCTGCTTATTCCAACATCAGGTTTCCTTCAACAGGCTCTAAAGAAGAAGAGTCCAGAAAAAAAAAAAAAAAAAAAAACACAATCCAGTGCTTGGGCAATCAACTGAGGACTTGTTTATCTACAGGGCACATTCATTCAAGAACAAAAATAACATGACATGGAAACACATGTTCAAAACGGAACTTTGTTATGAGATAAGATGGAGAGCAGCTTTCCAGCTCTTCTCGTAGATCTCCACGCCTTGGCCAACTTGCCCACTGCAGGGCAACTTTTCCTTTTTTAAATTGCATTATTGCTGCACCAAGACAGGCTCTATCTTCTGGGAACAACACACATAGTGTGGAAAGCAGGGATAAACTTTTCTTCTAAAACTAGCTGAGGCAACATAAACCGAGTGACAAACAAAAAATAATGCACAAGTTTAAAACTTTTAAAGTTCCTATGTTTTTACACTACAGTAGTTATTAACTCTTGGAGCTTTTTATTTAATTGTTTTTCTTCCAGAGAGACTTTATTCGAACATCTTCTGCAATTCGTTGAGAAAGAGTTTGTGTTGTTAGCTTGGTCCTCCATTTACTATTGATGAAAATAATAAAATCACAGGTAAAAAAAAAATAATAATAATCACAACTCATCTGGAATTCCATTAAGTGTCAAATAATTCTGGTCAGAATTCAAAAAAAGTCTTGAAAAAAGTTTTTAGTTCGTTATTTTTTTTAAATTTTCTTGAGATCCCTTATACTACTGGGCGTGAATGTCCAGGATCTGTCCTGCCACTCCAGGGTCTACATGGTTCAACATTGTGGGGCTCTGTGCTGACATGGTCATTGCAGGGTGTGGCGGGGGTCCCCCGTGCATCATCAAGGCCGGGTGATGGGGATGGCTGGGAAGATATGAATGCATCGGTGGTCCGTGTCGTAACTGGGAAGGGTGTGGGGTCATCTGGGGAGGAGTGTAACTTGGTTGTGCCATACTCATGCCCATAGGACCACCCTGAGACACATAGTCCCCTGGCATGCCTTGTAGACCTGGAACACATACACAAAAAAACAAGAAGTCAGTAAAATGCATTTTCTTCAATCGTAATTCAATCGCATGCACTTCAGCTGTTACTAGTGGTCCACTTAAACTTGGACTGTGTGTTTTTGTGGCTGTTCTTAACATTTGAATGCAATTATTAAGTGTTAATGCAGTACAATGCATACCACAAGCTTTCAAACAACTTGGTGGGTTTATACAATTTTTTTTTTTTTACTTAATAAGTTTCAATACATTTTCTTTCTAGTGTAAAATAACAAACTACTGTATACTCCCTGTTATTGAGGTGTTGTTCATTTGAGCACATTTCTCTGTCTATTTCTTAAAGAAATATCATTCTCTCTCAAGTTACATAATGTTTTTTTTATGTTTTACCTCAACATGATATGTGATATTTATAACCATTGATTATTGTTTCTGCAATCATGGATATTTGGCATATTTAATAATAAAATTTGGCATAATTTTGCCTTTTAGGTGGAATTTCTGTAATGTGGGCAGTATAAAAATGACCACTAAGGGTGTGCACTAGTTATTTTATCCACCTTGAAACAGTATGTTTGTTAAAGGTGGAAAAAAATATCTCACTGAAACATCACACTTTTTTCAAATTAAGTTTAATTTTAGTTCTGCATTGAAATGCGTATAATTAACACACTCAGACAAATAAGCTAAAGTTTACATTAACTACAGTTGTACCCAGCCATACATGGTAGTCAAATTTCTGACTGAACAGTTATTATTTTCCTCTAGGGATAAAACGATGTAAGTATATTTCATTTAAATGTATAACTATTGCTATGTTCACTGTACCCAGTGAGTGACAAACAAATAACTGTCACTTTGTTTCATTCTTAAAAAAAAATAACAATAATGAAACAGCAATTCAATCAAAAAACACACAATTCCCACCGAAGCAACAGTGAAGGTATTTGTTAACCAGAGCAAGCAGTTGAGCTGAAGAAGAGTGTGAGAGTTTAGAAAGGAGATAAAGGAGCTCCAGAGCACACACTCAGTCCTGGGGAAGGTATGCGTAAGAATGTACAAGGACTTCAGGCATTGCTATTTTGTCAATTTGGCTGTTAATTAATTCCGTAAACATACCTAAAGTGAAGCAGGACCTATGAGATTGGGTTGTAGCCTGCTTTGTAATGCGACCCCCTGGGGGAAGGGGGTTGCTGTAAGGTCATGGAGCAGGCTCAGTACTGCATTTCTCTGCCGTACGCTACAGTTAGGAAATTGAAAAGGTGCAGGACTTTTCCAGGAATTGCGAAATGAGCTGTTGTTAACTGCATACATTCTATGCTTTCTTGGAAGAAACAAGACATTTTGTTTTACTGCTAATAAACACATAATTAACAATTGTACTGCATTGGGATTACAGCTCAGAAAAATATAAGTAACTTGTCATTTTAAATCAATCCGTTGTTAAACCTGAGGAGAATATTCACCTCTATTCACCTAGACTACTTCCAGTTAAAAAGCCGAACAGATGTTTGTGACTGTGTAAGCTGGTAATCTAAAGTCTTGTAAGCTGCAGTCATTCTGTTAAGTAGATCTGTGGGCCTTTATTAACAGGAGTTGTAAAACCATCTAAAGACAATAACACAGACTGCACAGTCCCAGCTACCCTGTTTATTCTAGCACAGCAGCCTGCTCAATGGATGACGATAATTAAGAACCAAATATACCATATTGTGTGGCTGCATAATTAAATCAAGAAAGGATCATATTCTTCTGTATTAAGCTATTAATGTAATTGGTCATGAAGCATAAAATATGTTATGTAATTAAATAGGCTAGAAATTATATGGCCTATATTAAGAATTATCCAAGCTGAGCAAATGTTGTCTCTGTGTGGCTGTTTTAGGGAACATTGCTCTCTGCATTTTTGACTCCATTAGCAAAGGAAAGAAAAAAAGTAAATTGTTCCATCGCCAGTGTCGCCACAGTGACCCCAGTGAAATCTGGCCTCTATTTACATATAGAGAGTATTTTTAATCAAGGTAAGTGTTATTATACTGTGCCTCATTAAACAAAGAAGTTTAGGTGTTAAATAAAATTTCTTATGTCTTAGTGCCTCTGGGATGTGATAGGTCTTGATTTTTCAAATGTCACCTACGCTGCTCGCAGAGAGGTGTAATGGGTATCTTAATCAGTCTGCAGTCGTTTAGGCATGGTGAGAGAAATTCACTCTTTTATATGCAGTCATTCTTTAATGTCTTCCCCCTTAAATTTATTGACTGACTTTCCTGTGTATGTGTCTCGTGCCGAAAGTCAGTGGGCCCGTGTAAAAAATAATCAAAACACACAGACTCCCTAGTGAAGAATCTACTGTGTCACCACTGTCATATATCTTGACAAGGCACAATGAACTGCAGCATTTCATCTTTGCATATACGATAATTTGGGCATCAATCCTTGCCTGACAGATTTATGTCACTCAAAGGATGGTTTCACTTCTCCTTATCGCTTCGCTGGAGCCTGCTTAATTTCTCTGTCAACCGGTGCCCTCAAGATGCTATGTTTCCTTAAATGTCCAACATTTGCATTGCCTGTCTGATAGTGGGCTACAGTGGTATTGTGATAAATAAAATTGCAGTCATAAATATTTACAGCAATCTTTTCTGAAACTTGTCACCTGCAATCTAATGTTAGGGTTCCCTACTTATTTGTTTTGCAGTGGACAGGCATGCATCTGAGGGAGATTGAAATTTAAGGGAGGGGGGGCTGGGGGGGTGATGAGCTTGTGAGTTAAGAAAAAGAGCCCAGTTGTACTTACTTCCCCCTTTCTTTGCGATTGCTTTACAAGATGGAGGTTACATGTAGTGCCATTGCCCATCCATGCCCATATTCATGCCCATTCCACTCATAGGTCCTAGAAAGGAGATAAAATCCAAGAAGATGCCAGAAAATCAGGAAGATCGAATAAGATGGCAAGAACAGACCCCTTTGCAATTTAGCATATTTGGTGGATAAAAAAAGGTGGTGGGGGGAGTGTGAAAATAAAATCTTGCACAAATCTATATTAAAAGATTTGTTTATCCCCCTAAGTGGGTGCAAAGAAGACAGGCAAGGCAGGCAGCAGGCAAGAGCAAGACCCTGAGATGGAGGGAACATGACATGTGGGTTGGATGGAGGCGGTTGTAAAGGGAGGGTGTGATGGAGCTACAGGATTGGTGTGAAGGCTGCTGGTGGCTTACCAGCAGGCCGGATCCCCATGTGTTGTTGGCCATCAAGTACAAAGCTCCCCATCGGCTGGCCCTCTGGACTGTATGCTGCTCCTTGACTCACTGAAGGATCAAGAAGAAAACCTGATTGTAGTCAATCGTGGACACAGAGGAGAAAGAAGAGAAGACATACCAAACAATCAGCAATCATTCCAGTTTAAAGTGAAACAATACAGAGGGGAGGGTGTGTATATTTTATATATATATATATATATATATATATAGACACACACAAACACACAGCCTCACATATCAAAGGCAGAGAAAAGAGTTGGATATATACACACGCGCACACACACATGTATGTCTGGAAAAAGACTGAAAATATGAAACAGGATAAATCCAAAAATGATTTCTAGATCTTTGTTTATCTTTAATGCACAGTATCAAAGCATATGTCTTGCTTAATTAAGCCGCTACGCTACCATTACTTTTAGTTGTTCATTTATTAGAAGTTAGTATCGTGTACTAAACTAAACACCTAGACAACAGAAGTGTAACAAAGTAACGAAATGTAATGTTAGCATTGCAGGCAAAATGATAATACAGTGCAGCAGGCCAAATACCCATCAAGTGCAACCTGTCAGTGACCGGAGTCCCTATAACTGCCCAGAGCTTCCTTCCCAGCCAATTTACTAATAACGCTAATTTATAAATGTCTATTACTGGTGAATATATATCCAATACAACTGTACAATGAATATGTAAGAAAAAGACTCATGAATAAATTTCAGCTATTATTAATGTGTGACTATTCGGTTGCCCTATAGGCAGGCAATTAATTGTTACAGAAGAAAAGCAAATTCAGTAAGGAGTTACAGTGTACAGCAAGAGGTAAGGCTTTGTGACCAGACAAGCAGTGGGAGGGACTCTGCAGCAGCTCGAAGCAGTCAAATAACTGCTTGTGGCGCTAATACTTGTTCCCAATTAACAATTCACAAAGAAAATAAAAGGCATTTTCAGTAGAGCGAGGGTGGGAAATCTCTTATTAGCATCAATTAGTGAGGTTGTTTCCAACAGCGAGACTGGGGGGGGGGGGGCACAAGAAAAATATGAGCTCCCAGAATGCCAGGCTGTGGGTGTTTATTTATCAGGTGAGGGGATTCCTGATGAATAACTTGATGAAGATTTTTGCCTGTGGGAACTGAAAACAGTTAATAGTTGGGACTTGCCTGCTCGATTTGACTGGTCGATCATGGGCTGTACTATTCTTCTTCTGGCATTAATAAACCTGGAAAAGGTAACAAAATATATCAAAGTGCTTACTAGTAATAACCTAATGAATCAAGTTAAAGCACGCATTAATAACATATTACACAGTTATTTTCTCTGGAGAGGTGGTGGTTTTCAGGACAAAAGCTGTAATAAGACAATATATTGTACATAATTGAACATTAAAAAAAAAAAAAAAAGTACTGGCCTACACTCTGCGCAACATCATTCATTTGTTTGTTTTAATCTACGCCTTTTGTTAAATAAAGGTTTTAGTTACATTTGGTAACCATGGCTACTGCTGAACAATTCCAAAGGCATTAGCTGGCCTAGCTTTCGCTGTTCATCCAGACAGTTTTTTTTTTCTTAGTCAGGCTAGGCCCAGGTTTCCTTTGCAGTTAATGTACAAGGTTAATATACATAAACATATTCTGTGTGTGAGTTATCACTCATTCGAAACAGAAACATGTTAAAAGTTCACAGCCTGCAATGAGTTTCATTATAGGAGGTTCAGCTACCCTTCCAGCTGTCCATAAACGAGGACCAGGCTTTGCCACTCTCTGCTTTCACAAGGTATTGTTATGTCAGCAAGCCCATCAATTAGGCTGTCTGAAGTTTTATCACCACCACAGCAGCAAATAAGTGCGGTCCACAAAGGCTCCTGCGCCTTCCCAACCCCTGTAGTTTTTGACTGTAAAGTCAGGGGTCATTTAGAGGTTAGTGCCAGCCAAGGGCAACCTTTTTAACTAAGACTGGGACACCCAGGTCTACCACTGAGGTGAACTGGCCACTGCAACCTGAGTCGCCCATTCACATACCTTCACATAAAAAATACAGGTAGAAACACATGTTTCATATTATGACTAAACTAGCTTTTGTTTCAGTCTGGTACTAGTATTTAAAGCTCAAACACTTAAGCGATTCTATGAAAACAGCCATTAGATGAAAAAGGACTGGAATCAATTTGGTTCGTAATCCTGTACCGAGTACACGTCTGAACTATTCCTATTAATTAAACAGCTTTCTTAGTGACACATGACACATTTTAAAAAGCACAGTTGGGCAAAGAAAAGGCAGCCATTTAAAAGTTTGCTTGGCAAATCTCATAGCTAGTAGAAAGTACAAGTTGTATAAAATGTAAAAGCTAATAAAAAAACTATGGGGGACATCAGGGGAGAAATGGGAAATCTGGCTTAATTTTTGCATACTTTTTTTTGCATACGTGAAAGAAAAGTTTTCTGGGAGTGTGAGACCAAAGAGGTATTTTAGGCTTTCTAATCTACCTTTGTTGTCACAAATGTCACCTTGCCTGAGGTGCAGTTAAAAGAGGCTTCTAGCATCAAAACTAACTGAGCAAGAAAATACAGGTAAGATCCATTGTTTTAGTTTTGAAGCATATTGAAAGTGCTTGCATTGCCTACATACTTTAGTACATTTCAGCAACTTTTACTCCAGTAAACCAGCTACTATGCCAAGTAATTGCTGTTAAAAAAGGGATTGAATTAAACTGATTAGTGTACTATGTACATCACTTTCTTTACTTAAAAGACAAAGTACATATACAAACCTACACATACATTGTGTTTTTTTAAGTTGCCACAGTAACAAACTGGGAGTTGACCGAAACTCTTTTTGCTTCCACAGTGTGTTTTATCAGTAAGAGTAAGGGCAATTGAGATTATCAGGGCCAGGCTGATAAGACTGTTTTCTCTCCTCCCATGAGCTGCTAATGGTGTGTGCTTACAACAACAAAACAAAGCTCCAGAGATGGGAATGAGGCGTGCTATGGTTGTGCTTAAACCACAGTGAAGGAATCCTTCTTACCCCTTTTATTCACGTTTCCTTTCCAACTAGAAAAAAATATTTTACCCCCAACCTTTTTTATTATTTACATCTGGTAGTCTCCTTATTATAGCTCTCTCTCCTTCCCTGCTCCCCTGAAATTCTCTCACACGCAGAGAGCTGCCAGCCATTACGGTCACCCCCCCCCCCCCTCTCAGCATGGGAACTCCATACTGTCTTCAAACAAATAATTAAAGGCAAGGTTAAGGGGTCAGCTGGAGGTCATTTCTTGGGATACTCATCAGAATGTTTACATTAGTAAAAACACAGCTATCCACTTGTGTTGCTTTCAGGTTTACAAATCAATTTAGAGCATATAAAAAACATTCTCACTGCTCTGAGCCCTTTAAAAAAATGTAGATCGGTCATTTTTACACTGGAGTGTAAATACCCTAGGTCTCTCCGTAAGCCTATGAACTCATTCCACCTTTTCAACTCGTTTCCAATAGCACTAGTCCTGCACACACGATCCACTTTAGACTATGCATTTTACTGGGGGACTTGTCTATTGGCTGTTTGACAGTAGAATTTACTGCTGTGTACAACTGCTTATTTTTGTATGGGACATATAATACACTAACAGTGAGGTACCAATAATAGGCATTACCATGGGACCCCACTTCAACTTAGCCTGTGGGTCAACATTTGATCCTTGAGCATAAATAGTTCTTAAAAGAAATACTTGAAAAAAAACACAGATCATGTATTTGTTAATTGTGCCTATTTATATGACATAACATTGTCTATTTTTGTTACTATAGCTACCTGTCTTTTAATTTTGTTAACAGCTTATAGGTCACTTGACCTCTTAAATCCACAAATTAAAGAAATTTCCACACATTAAAGAAGTTTCTGGCAAGGCCTGCAAATGCAACAAACTAATTACATCTATGATGGCAAATTTGAAATCGCTTGGTGATCTGCAGGTCTGTAGAATAGTCTAAACCCTGCAGCACAAACTATGATTACACAAGAGAATTTTATTAGAAAACACCATGATTCAACTTGTGTATAGGTCGCACAATTGGAATTAACTATACTTACCCTGCCTGTGGTTTATTTGCATGAAAAACATTCTTTACACACCTAACTTTAATAATATCTTTTTTTTTTTTTTTTTAATGATGATTGCTTAGCTTGTTGTTTGCCATTTCATTTTTTTTTAAGCCAGAAAAGCATTGTTTCTGCTTAACTGACTTAGGCCACACCTGGAAACCTACTCCTGTTGTCAGCATTCCTTCTGTAAGAAATCTTCATGCCAAACCATAGTAACCTGGAACAAGGCCAAAAGTAAAGCCCTCTCATCCAACTACAAATCAAGAGCTTGGTCAGTTGTTTGACAGGTTTTGCGGAACACTGAATTTGTTGCTCCCAGAAAATGGGCCCATTACTAGAGATATTGCTTCTAATAAATTAAGCTGTGAAAGTTCGTAACTTGATTTATTTAATACCATGCTATAATGTACAGCTCTGATACCAGGAGGTACATTCACGTGAGATAGTCAAATTCTTGACTTTCCTTTTGGCTGACATGTGTGCAACTAGTAACACAATCTGAGTATATTTTCATGCAAATCAATCTGGGTTGAACGTACTTTCAGAAAAGCTGGTCTTCCAGTTATTTTTTGTACGTTCATGGTTGTAACCACTTTTCTTTATGGTATATCTTGATGACTTCTGAGGACCAAAGAACTTCTAAACTGTGAAATGACACATTCAGTTCTTTATTAGAAAACGACTGAGTGCGAAAAGCCAATCAGCTTCCAGATCTAGCGAGCTTCTATTTTGCATAGATGCCCGCTGGAACTTTGAAGTGCTTAACTGTGAATTAAATTTTAAATCAATTCACGAATAAATACCAGCTTTTCCCCTTAACATTCTAATCTACAACTAATCTTATAACATAAAAAGCTACATAAACATTGATACTTTCTGACGCTGGTCTAGAGACAAGGAAAATCATGTCTGTGACAGGACACCATAATGAAGGCTCAATTCGCAGCTACCGGACAGCGATCCAACAGGAAAGACATGATTGGTCAACAATTTTATCATAAACTGGATCCAAACAACACCCTATACTACGCAGACTATTCAAAATTCCTACAGTTAATTTATCTGAAAATGTCATAATAACAATAAAAACTGTTTTCTCTATGTGTATGCCGTTTTTCTATTCTAATTATGTTAGGGACTATTTTCCTCAGAGGAAGGTTACCTGACGAAATATCACAAGTTCAAGGTAAACCTATAGGTTTCAAAAGGTTTTTTTTTAAAGAGAAAATAAAGAAATAAATAATTTTCTAATAGAGATAGAGCCCTCTCAATGCGTGCTCTACCACGTGGTAGATGACATTGACTTTCGTTAGTCGCGGTCATCTACCACACGGTGGAGCCCGCATCGACAGGCTCTATTGCTTAAATATAACAATCATCTGATGGCCTTATAAAGTTCTATCAATATTTTCTCCCACAGAAATGGCAAATCAGCATGCATTGCTCATGCATAGCTCTTGCACTGCTTTAATCTCATCTACTGTAAATAAAGATAAGATCAGGGCAGATGACCGTTTTTTAGACACTAACTGTTTAAGAATTGCATCACGATGTATCTAAAAGGATCTTTCAAAGCTACTTGAAAGAAGGGGAGGAGAGAAACACAGTAAATTCATAGCAATTCATATCTGGGATCTTTCTTCTTTAAGATAAAATATGAGTCAAGAGACATATGCTGTAGTACATTACCTCACCCTGGATTTGATTTATTGCAGATGTGAAACAACGAGAAACTGAATCACTTTAGAAGTTTTTACTAAGCTAACTGACATTAAGATTACCATTCTGTTTCCATAGTTTACAAAACCCTTCTCCAGGATTTGTCCTAGCAATTCCGAAGTTCCACTGATCTGTTTTCGTTTGTTTCCATTTGTTTTTTTAATTAATCAAAAAAAGAAGAAAGCATTCACCTTGAAACTAATTTCCATTACGCTCATGACACACAAGCATCAAGACCTGAAGTCTAAAATAAGAACGATATATTTGTTTTACAAACTGACACGCTTTAAACGAGCTGCTAATTAAAAGAGATCAATACATCAATAGCAGTGCAGCACATTTTTGCTTGAGCATCTCTCATAAGATGGATAAGCTGCGTTTTGCAGGACATTCACTCATGGTTAACTCAAGAAGCAAATCATCTTTGCTATGTATCACTTTCCACCTCTTATGCATTATATTTTCATTCATACCAATGTTGAAATGGTTCAGCTAAACAGCTAGCTGCTGATAAATCCAGTACATGCAAATCAGGGGGTGATTTAGTTGGTCTTCTGAAACACGAACATCTTTGGTAATTATTCTGTTATGCATACAATACCCCCTGGAAGACTGTAGAAATGTCCAATGGAATTATACCAACACCTCAGATCACAAATTCCCCACATTAACTCCAGTTGAACCTTGGGCCTTGCTCTCCTTGGCACCTTTGGAAGTTAGCTGCCCTGAACTGTGTGGCAGACCAGCTGTTTGTTGTCTACCAGACACCTAAAGTGGACAAGCAGATCAGGCAAGAGAATGTCACGCCTTTTATCTTGCATGGAGCAGCTGCTGATTTGTACAGAAGGACTTTGTTCTTACGTTCTATTTTACTTTCTTTCCTAAGGCAGAACCACAAAATCCAGCAAAAAAAAAAAAAAAAACAACAAAAAAAAAACGTTCTCTTCTCTGCAACATCAACAAGCTCTGACAACTGCAACAGGGCTTTTTTTGGCCCTGACAAAGCTCTCAGACATCTCCTTTGACGCTTACCTTATTTTTTAAGAGATATGGTAGTTATTGTTCAATTCAGCTTCTGTGAATGGAATGGACTGTGGCCAGCAAGCCTCAGGCATAAACACACCTGTATGAAAGCAGCCTTATTGTAGCAACCATAGACATCTAACCAGCACAAGCACTATCAGTTCTTGAGTTCTGAGAATTGAAAGCTCCAAACCCTCTAATGGTAAATCCTGGCCAAAATAAACCTGTTTCTGTATCTTGCTTGTGCTACTTTGTATGCGCTAAGAATGTTATTATTATTATTATTATTATTATTATTATTATTATTATTATTTTATTATTATTATTATTATTATTATTATTATAA
This sequence comes from Polyodon spathula, assembly GCF_017654505.1. Taxonomy (NCBI): domain Eukaryota; kingdom Metazoa; phylum Chordata; class Actinopteri; order Acipenseriformes; family Polyodontidae; genus Polyodon; species Polyodon spathula. The sequence continues at coordinate 10,935,193 of NC_054545.1, forward strand.
GTAATAGTAAATTTTACATAATTTTAAATGACTGTCAGTGTGTTGTTGTTATTATTTATGTATCTCTCATCAATTTATAACAAAACAACTACAACATGGACTAAGATATCAGCAGTTGTACCAAATTAATCCATTATCCATAATACATTTTGCTCTGAAGTAATGCCAAATAAAAATGCTTTCATGTATCATCAGTTATGTTTTATTCAAGTTTTAAAATAGACAATAATCCATTGCAATGAGCTATCCTCAGTCCAAATACATTGCGACTAGCCAGTCTGAAAACCCTTGAGGTGAGTGGCATGGTCTACAAGTAATCCTGTCACTCAGGAAAACAGCAGTGATTCAGGAACACAGCCCAAAATGTCTCAATTATTGTACTTATTGACTCCAGAGAGAATTGCCGCTCTATCATTACTGTAGACAGCAAACAGCTTGAGCTGTGTGTTGGCCCAGTTAAAATTACTATTTGCTGTGCAGGGTTGGCCAGACTATTCTCACAAACCAAAGAGGGTGAAAGGAAGAGTTCCTTTCCCTTTCTTCCACAAAGGCTGCTTGCAACAAGCCTTTTGTACAGGGCCAAAATGAATAGCTGGTAATCTCTGCTTTCCAGTGCTCCAAGACTAATCTCAAGGCACTATCGCAAATAAGGATCTTTTTTTTTTTTTTTAATACAATAATCTAGTAAGAGATTCTGCCTTGGCAGATATTGTCAGATACCAAACAGGCAGATTCAGGGATTAACAGGCGGACTGATTTATAATGACAAGGAAGGCACAATATTTCAAACAAAATTGACTTTCCATTGACAATATGTTGTAAGAAACAGGAGCATCTTAAAAAGGTGGCCATATAAATGTCAAGGTAAATAAAAGAACAAACTAGTTTTGCTTGATCTAAACAGCAGGTCACAACCTATCATGGTGAGTTTTCTCTGGCTACAGCTAGGCAGCTGTTGTTCAACTGTAAAACGCTATTAAAGCTTAGGTAGTACAGAAAAAAGCTGCTATTTAAATAGATAATAGAAAGTTTAAAAAATAAACCTAGAAATTAATAGTAGTTTAGCACTGTGCTAAATGGTAATTCATATTTAACCTTTCAACCATAAGGGAGAGAAAAAATTAAAACCTCAAGCTAATGTCATAAGTCGATGCAACCAATTATTGTGTTTTGGATATTGCTCGATGTTGTTCCTTTAAATCCAAATGAATACTGAACATTAACAGTAAAACAAGCTGCTGCTTTGAATTGCCCTTTAAATCATGTATCCCTCCAACACTTAAAAACACACATGGAACGTGGTATGTGGGAGATCAAACTAAACAGAAGTGCAGAAATAAAAAAGCATTGTTTGCAAAGTATCAGGTAGGCTGGCAACATTTAAACAATGAACCAGTCACCTTTGTTTTTTTAACAAAATTCCCATGAGTTCAGCATTGTGTTAGCATCAAAGCCTCTGAGGCTCTGTCACTTTCGTAAGGCAAAGGATTAGGGTATTGGAACGTATACCTGTACATTTTTATCTGTCAGGACCAGTGTTTGGAGGAATGCAAACTTTATGTCTCTTTTGCATGCTTGCTTATTGTTTCTCAAATCCCAAGGTACAGTCTGTAAAGCCGTGTTGTCAAGATGGTGTGAATGAAAAGAGATCCCGGCTTGAGAACTGCTCTGTCAGTTTTGTCCCTTAGGCTTCAGAGCTGGGTTTGCAGAGTCTTAAAGCATTGGTAGTGTGCATTACCTACTCCATTTTCCACACCTGCCTTCATACGAATCATTCTCTCATTTAACCCTCTGACTGCTCAGACAAGCGTTACAGCTACTTAAAGTAAAAAATAAAAAAGCTTTCAATTAATTCAAACATTTGTTTACTTGACTGTGCTCAGAAATGTTAAACATCACCATTAAATTGAATGAAATCTGAACCTTATATTTCTTACTCTCTGAGGTCAATTAACATGATTTCCTATTGAACATTCAAAGCACATTCCACACTTCAATACTAATTCATCTTGAGCAGGCAGATTTACAGTCACATTTTTGTATGCGATTTGAAAGTATACATTTTAGGCTAAACCGTGGTTCTTTGGAGTCTGTTTACAACATTCCTCCATGCCTTCTGTGCATTCTGCTTTATCAAGAAGAAAGCAAGCCAACATTCCCCAATGGCCGTTTTAGCTGTAGGGATAAAAAATCGCATTGGGCAATTTACCTGAATGAAATCACTTGTACTTTTGCACTGAATTTATATTAAACAATTTGCACTTATTTAATACTTATTCATATTTAACTATAACCATAGCCATCATTAGCTGTGTTATTTTACTAAGCTAACATGGGAAGCTAGATTTTTACCGCGGGCTAATTGTGTGGTAAAATCACAGGCATCATTAGCCTGGTTCTTTTTCTAGAAGTGTCAAGGGACCTCTCATATCTCACCAGCTTAGATGACACCTTAGTTTTAGGTCTCATGCCAAGGACTGAACCTCTGACAGCTGAGTGCAACCAACTCTTCCCATAACACTGTGTTGCTAATGAACATACGATGAGAGGTGATAAACTAAAGTGTTGCAATCACACTCAAATAAATTCATAGATTTACTGATGACGTTGGGCTATGCGTAGTAATGTGTTCTCGGTGGAATTAGAAAAAAACCCCCTCTAAAGTTCAAACACAAACAATGGCTTTAAATGAATACACCATTGTCATAACAAGACCTCAATAGATACTGCTGTGTAAAGCACCAGAGTTCTCAGATTGGCAAAATAGTATTGCCAAGGCATGCATAATTTTTCAGTGTTATTAATATTATTAATCTGAATTGAGTATAATATATTCTGTTTAGAATTTGACACAGTTGACAAGCGAGACCAATCGACGCACAACAGTACGCTGTGAAAATGTGTTCATAATAATAATACTACTACTGTTACTACTACTACTGATAATAATAATGACAGAATTTTAAGCTACAGAATTACATTACAGTTTCTACACAAAAAGCACTCAGATAGCAAACCTGTCAATACCTATAATACTTTAAACAATGGACCTGATGAAACACTAAACAAGCATGTTCCAACAAAATTTGAATGCTAGCCAGTTTCTCAGAGTTACAGGTCTTAGCTACAAAGGAGTGAAGGTTTGAACTCCAAACAGCCTGGAGCACATTGTCAATGCAGGTTATCTCACCTGGTCACCATTGTGAAGCAATCCTGGCTATTGGTGCTACCACCCCCCCCCCCCCACCCCCCCCCCCCCCCCCCCCCTGTCAATATCTGAGACTCCCCTAAACAGCTAACTCTTAATTATTTTAAATCTGTTCGCAAAGCTTTGTAGCGTTTAAAACGATTTGCTGTATCAGCAATATAGCAAGGCCTGCTCCAGACAGCTTTTCCATGTTTTATGTATAATGTATTTACCCAATCGCTAGTTCATAAGAAAGAATAGATATATGGCATGCTATAAATAATGGCTGGAATGTAAAACTGAATTGATCTGTCTGGCATTGCTATCCAGTAATAGCGCTGGCAGAGGACAAGGTTTGAACTGCTGCCAACTAGCACAGGTCCAGCCAGAGTTTTGTCTGTGGGGTTGTGCCATGTCAGGCAGAAAGCAGTCTCAGCTGGACTCCCACGGCTCAGAGCACTACTACTCTGCTGTCATGGAGAAAGAGCTACATTTCCAGAGTGGTGGGATAAGACAGACCGGTTTATGAGAGTGGAATGTTGTTTAAAAAACACACTTTCCACTGGTGATTCTTCTGTGACGCCGACTGGCCTTATAAGACTTTAATTAAGCATGTAAATAGGTGCAATCCTCACAAAATGAGGGACCAGTGGCTAGTAAAGAGTAGCTTAAGCAAGGGACTTCCCTGCAGATTAATATATGATATGATACATACGTTTTCATACAGAAAACAGGCACTGCACATAAGAGTGCATACATGGAATACATTTTGGCTTTTGGACCTAGCCATGTCCTTTGCTTCCATTTCTGCCATTCTGTTCTACATTACGCGTAATTGTTGCGTGCTTCATGAACCATAAAGCTTATGACAAAAAATTAATTTGAAAGAATCACAAAATGGTTGCTTTGATGTGGTTTTTGGCTATAGCTCCAGATGCTGAGAACCAAGGAAATAAATTAAAATAAAATGGCCAATATATATCTTTATTGCGTCCTTTCTTTAACATTGGCAGGTTATGTCCTAATATTTGACAAATATTATTCCAATATATTTAAAGACCCTACCAGCAGACCTTTATATCTCGACAAGCTCTGAAGTAAAATGGACGCTCATAAACAGAGGCTTGACTGTACAGACTTCGCATTTTATCTTAAAGTAGTTCCGTTTTTTATAGCCCTGGCCTTCCTATCTTAGTGCTCTGAGCCTGGGTCACAAATCTTGACGCTATTCCAGTGTGTGACATCTTCGCTCGTTTGCTGCTGCTCATTAACAAACAATACTGCTGTGAAATTGGTTTAATGACAAACTAATAAAATTGCATTTTGCTCACAGATTGCCTGAGGCACTCTGAGCTGCTACAAGGCTTACTGTGGTACCAAGATGCATTAAGCTGCTTATTCATGAAAACTGCATCCTTAAGTCTTTGTTCCCCTTTATTTATTTTTTTTACCCTATACCTGAAAATGAAATAAATTAACCTACTTTTTTCCCTTTTCTTTTTCTGAGAACTGGATTTCCTACTGCATAAAAAAAAGCACACCCACACAAATTCTCATGCCTTCCTGTTATTCAACTACCTTATTAACCACCTAGCTAATAAAAGCTAGTCCTTTTAAATATCCTCCACTCAGTTTTATTATTATTATCACCATGGCTGTGTAACATTTAAGAAAATTGGTTCATTTTTTATTATTAATAAAAGATAGCAGTTTACCTTAAGAATATTTTTTGTTGGAACCTGTTTTTCATAATGAAGTGCATGTTTAGAAAAGTGTCCTGTTTCCATTTGTGTGGGGCCCACACCAGACTTTCAGATTTACTGCTGCCCAACAATGATGAACTAACCAAATTGGTGTTTGACCGTTGGGTTGGCCCTGTTAATTACACACAGACATCTTAGTAGTGTCAAATAAGTAAACAAAACACAAGTCAACACGAGACACACACAGTGGATGATACATTTTAGCGCATGCAGTTGCAATTTGCCTTATTGTCTTAGAATGGACAGCATCTCAGTATCAATGTAAAGAATTGTAAGTACATGGGACACTTAATCAAATTCAAACAACCAGCCTGTTTAGTTATGTAGTGACATGGAGACGGGCACCAGACGAAGATATTAAGAACAAAAATACAATTTTATCCAAATACATTGAATCCAGTTTTACATATAACAAAGATGTCATTACCGTTGCAGTGTCACAAATCCAGATCAAATTAATTTAGGGCTGGGCCTTAGGATCAGACAACAGAATCAATCCTCCTAATGAACTGCCAATTAGTAATCCCTAATGAGGAGGATCAGCATGTCTGAGAAGGCTGCTGCAAACTGTACACTCTACAACTCTTTGAATTATTAGATCATGTTGGATGTAAGTACTGTACCTAGGGTATTTTTAGAAACCTAAACACACAATGTAATAGTTTGCATGGCTTGTTGTGCATTGACAAAAGTGTCATCGTATCTATCACAAGGTCGTAATTCAAATAACGACGTGAAACATGTTGTGGTGATAGAACACGGCAACTACCCCGCAGTTCTAATCTCAAAGAATTTAAATTACTGCCCTAAACGACTGTCGTGTGTGCCAGGTTTTATTTATTACGTTTGGAAAATGTTACTTTTTTTATTTTCCGTTTAATAACAGGTTACCTTGTCCAGTCAGCAAATACAAATAAACCACTAACTGTTTTAATTTATTTATTTATTTATTTAAATCCCTTTCTAAGATTATTAACACTATTATGGAATAAAAAGCATTTTCTACGGTTTCCAGTCCTTTAGATTTTCTAGCCTGCTTGTCCCTCTTTGTCACTAACAAAATCTTTGTAAACTAAAGCTGCTCATTTCCCCTGCCAACTACCAGCTTGCAAGGCAAGCACACTGGGCAGTAAGTCACTGAACTTAAGTATTCCTCTGCTGGCAAATTAATAGCATACATTTATTTTGTGTTGAACAATGACTACTGGGAGCAGGGGAAAGATCCTCACAGCCCTACACATAATCTAGTTGACTAAATGAAACACGTCCATTACATCAGTGGGATAATAAAAGCAACAGCAAGTGTCGGCCAGGACAATAGCATTGCAGTTTTCAGATGTTGTCAAAAGGGCATGTCATAAATCATACCTAAAGCTTATTGAGTATCAGGAGCTGGGGAGTGTGCACAGAGCAGCAGTGTGTGTTCGTAGCTTTAGACGCAGGATTATTCATCACCTGCTCCATATATTCTATATACTAAGGTCACAGCCTATTTCTATGGATTTTAATGAGTCACCTATTAGGCTTGTTTCTTAGGGCTTATTATTTTGCGTATAGGAGGTTCCTGGCCTGTGACTAGGATTAAATGTATTCAGTACTGTAAGCTGTCACAACGCACAGCTGGTAAATGCTTGAATATCAGAATTCCAAAAAAGAAAACTGTTGCTATTATTATTGTTTCTCTCTGCAGTCTCCAGTCAATGTTTTTTTTTTTTTTTTTTTAGTTTTGACTTTAATCATTATTATATATTTTTTTCCAGGTTTGCAGTACACAAACAAAAACAATCATATTAGATGTACCAGTACTGCATATAGCTTTAAATTAAGTAACTGTACACAGTATGATCACAGTACTGTATAAAGTTTTCAATTTAATATATAATGAAATATGCAGAACAGATGCAGAACTTAAGTGTTCCTCTCAATAAATATATTCCATGAGAGAGAGAGAGAGAGAGAGAGAGAGAGAGAGAGAGAGAGAGAGAGAGAGAGAGAGAGAGAGAGAGAGAGAGAGAGAGAGAGAGAGCGCTAGGATGCATCAGTCAGCAGTACCAGGGCAATAATCACATCTATGGTGGTGAGCAGGATATGTCTTACTATGTCAGCACTAAAGACTTGAAAGGATCTTGTCAGGGTCCATTTAGCCCAGACTGATAGACTAACAAAAAGGTTTGAAATGGCAACTACAGCTGGGACCTGCACGTTCCCAATTGCTACCTAAGCCAAGAGACACCATCCTCTACAGCATAGTGGTCAGTTTACTACCTGACCTGGTTTTAACAGCTTGATGATAACACAAATATGCACAAAATGAACTTCTAAACCTGTAACAATAGAATTTTATTTAAGATGTAATGGTGTAACTTTATTGTGTACAGTTGTGCAAAGTGCAGACTGACTAAATGGCCATTTCACCTGCAGCTGGCAGTGTTAGGCTCTGCTAGGAGCTGGAGAATTGCAGGGCAGCTTTAAGAAAACAGCTAGCAATGTCTGCCTGTGAGTCATGCACAAAGGCTCAACATTAAAACAATAGAACAGGAAATGTGACTCGATAAAAAAAAAAAGAGAAGAAAAAACTCCTCCTTTGCTTTTCACAGTTGTTCTGAATTACTGAAGGAGATTAAAAATAAAGTCGGTGTTTTAAAATAGACTATAAACTAGCGTTAAAATGCTATTCTTTATTAGGCTTTTCATACAACATTTACTAGGCTCTACTATACTTTAGCAAGCTTTGATTTTGGTAAACCTCAGTACATTTTTTACAAAGAAACTGTTAATTAGTAAGGCCACAGATTTCTGGTTGACTGGCACTTGTTAACTGTAGTGGATTTTTTTTTTTTAAGCTTATCAGTAAGGGTGGGTATGTAACATAAGCACATGTACGCATTGTGTAACAGCTGCAAATCCCTTTACAACTGTTGCTAACCTTCTATTTACAGAATACACATTTCTTTCTGCTACTCTTTCCTCTAACAACAGGCACTCAGGTGAATCCCAGGTAAATGCTATGGCTTTTGGCGGCCTTGCAGGAATGATGCGCTGCCTATTGACACAAACACAAAGCTTCCTTGTGGCCTCTCCAAGACAAGATTGTCCTGGGAGACAAAGCAATGATTCAGCACATCCTCTCCAGGGGCTGCTGGAAACTGAAGACGACTGCCTGCCCTCTCACTGTCACTAGCCAATAATTTGCCAACATCAAATCAAAGGGAAGCAGCTCACAATGTTGAGGCCACTGGCACTAAGCAGTGCTGAGTGTTTACCGGTATGCCTATCAACAGGAATTCCATGTCCATGTCACATCCTGTGCCATTCCCTAGTAAAACAAGCTGCCCTCTTTTAAGTTGAAGACAAAATGCTGACTTATGCTGACAATGGTGAAGAAATGAACTTTCTGCCGTTTCCAGTAATGCACAACAGAGCTTGTAAAATATGGCACTGCAGCATAATTATTCACTTCAGAGAGACCCATTTTGCATCTGGTTGTTTATTATTTTTCGCTCAGGTTTTATTTGCAAGGCTTCAGGTCCTGAAAGGATCTGTGCTATGTCTCTATACAAGCAGTGGACATGCTGTCAGTCTTTTAAGGTATTCTAATAGATATATTCCAGTGTGAACGAATTTAACGCCCCGGAATAGAGACTCTCTTATTTCTTTCAGGTTTGGAGTTTATTTCTGCATTAATCACCATGACAGAAGCAAGGCAACTCAATTTTCTGCTTCTGTAGGTAGGCACATCACTTTCTGTATGGCACTAGGCATGAAACAGGCTGCTAAGCTTTGGTTACTGGTGTAATTGAAATGCTATCCACACTATGGGGTGTATTAAAGTCAGATAACGGCAGTTCCTGTGGCCAATTTAAGTAGCTTGACTTCCCTGGAAAAAATAAAATTGCCTGACAGATAAGGCAGACAAACTGGCTAATTCTCCAGGCATGTCTCTCATTGTGATCCAAGAAAAATGAGAAAAAAATGAATCACAGAACCACAAAATCAATTGACCCTCGGGTAGCTCATCAGCCACTGAGCCTGATAAACCTAAAAGCTTCGTTAATGTCTGCCTGCCTGTATCCCACAGATAGAGCATTTTGTAAATGAACCTGCTTTGATAAATATATTAAGGAAAGCTGTGAATAAAAGGCAAAGACTTCTCATTTGTAAATACAACCTCCGCTACATGGAATTAGAATGATAAAATGGGGTTCCATGTAATTAAGTTTGTATAAGACCTGAAATCCGTGCAAATACCTTCCCTGCATTTTGAAAGGAAGCTGTCAGTTCAATTAATCTGAACATCACCCCGAGAATGTACGGAACAAAATTAAGCTGCAGATAAAACCTGGACCAGTATTTTGATAAGTAATTCCTGTATCATTTCTTTGCTGCTGTGATCATTTTATTTAATCCACCACCCCCAGTTATGTGCTAAGCCATCTACAAAGGGACGACTGGCCTGACCACCATGGCACTAATCCACCATATCGCAATGTGTAAAATGGGGGGTGGTGGAAATCTTTCCTTTTTTTCTTAAACATATCAAAGTGAATAAATGTGTATCAAACAGCTGAGGGCTGTGACTTATTGCTAAACACCCCTGATAAAGCGGCACACTCTGATAGCTTGCATCCACTGTGCAGATAGCCACGGAAAGAGAAATAAAGTGTTTCCACACATTTTGAGCAATAAAAAGACTTTATCGCCAGCAAGAGAACAAGCCATTTCAAAATGAAATACTCAGTGTAATTCATAGAGGATTTTAACTTACTCACCAGTTGTTAACTTGTAAAATCGTTAGTCCTGTGTCTTGAGCTAACTGTTTTTTTTGTTCTTCAGAGGGGTACGGATGCTAAGGAAAAAAAAAAAAAACAGAACAATCGTTTAGTATCATCATTTTCATTCAGTATTTATTTTTTGTCTCAGAAGTGTTAATGTATCAGATGGTGTACACGAATAAGCCCGGAATTCCCAATTCTCGTGAAAAAGATAGACATCTCTCTCTTGTGACATGAAATAAACCCAGCTCAACCACTCTAAATTTTACACAGATGTCTCCCAGATTAGTGCTTCATGAAAAAAGGAAGGTCTCATCCCTACCAGTGCCTATAGGTTCCTCTTTTTTTCTTTTTTTTTACTATTTTAAATTTAAAGTTTCTCGGGATCCTCCATCTCTGAGGACCTGTCTACACCTGGTTTTAGAAGCGGGTAGCCTGAGGCACAGTGCATTAAAGTGACTAACCCCAGGGATGTATACTAAGTGGCTGTGCTGAAATTTAAAACTAGACTCTGCTCACTCCTAGTCCCCAAGCTCTAACAACAACGCCATGCGGCCTTCAGTAGTTAGCAACAGTATCATTTTACATAAACAGTTACAGGATGGGCATCGTTTGGTAACAAACACTATGAAATGTAGGCATTTAACTGAGAATATTAATAGCATAATTATGGCCTTATTACACAATATTGGTAACTGACAACTGGAAACACTGAATCAAAGAATCTGATAGTAACATATGGCAAACACTACTCCTTACTCCCTGAAATGTAATGAAGGGTTAGCAGTGAGGTTAAAAGGTTGCTTTATAAAAAAAAAAAAAAAAAAAAAAAAAGATTTAAAAGCAGTTCAAAAGGTCTTTACAGTTCATTTTAGTTGTATACTTTTCCAAACACCTTTCATAAAATGCTGCTGTCTAATGTAATAATGACATTTTAGATTAATTAACATTTTCGAACTAATAATACACAACGGCTTAAAACATTTAAAGAATGCAGACTATTAATAATAAAATAAGCAAAAGATTGGACAAATAATTAAAATAGCCAGTGAAAAGGGATTAAGTAGATTTATACTAGTGCTCACAGAGGGCTTGTAATATTCTGAAATTATTAACAAATAAAAAAACTTTTTTGTTTTGATTGCTAGGCGCTGACAGTTTTTTGGCTTCGAATCCCAGCTCTTTTCAAAAGCGCTCTCTCTCTCTCTCTCTCTCTCTCTCTCTCTCTCTCTCTCTCTCTCTCTCTCTCTCTCTCTCTCTCTCGCTCTCTCGTCTTAGCTTGTACATATTAATAATGACCTATGTGACACTATAAAAACCACTAATAATTTTCAGTATAGGTGGAAGAAATTAATAGGCTGGATTGATAATAGCAGTTAGTAATTTACATTGTATTAAGGCTGCCTGGGCCACTCAGCCCTCTCCTAGTCATCAATCCTGCTCTGTCAGGTGCTACACTGTACCACAATGATATATACCCAATCAGCAGCAGGATTCATCCATACTCTGCAAGGCACATAATGAATGGTTTGCACAAACAAGAAGGATGGCTCGTCAAGGGGAGTGGGGGCTTTAAAACTGAAGATGCCTTGCGTAAGGCAATTTTAATTGACCAAAGACACTAAAACATTATTTTATTCACCACCTTTTCACTATCTCAGCCTTTGGCAATTAGAGATGCACTCATTCTTTCCAAAAGAATGTAAAAATACCTACTTGATTTTAATGAATTACATTTACCAAGCTGAAAACATCCACTCCAACATCCTGACATGAAATTGACCACAAATATACAACAGTCTATAGATAATGACATTGAGAAACTGGTGGAACATCAAAGCCAATAGTCTTCAGGGATCGAACAGATATGTTAATTATAGTAAAAACTGTTGACAATAGTTTCCCTTGCCTAATGTATTATATCTAATAATAAAAAGAATAGCAACAATAATAACACCGTGTAGCAATTTATTTATTTTTTTCATTTGATCCTGGGTAGTAAGTGTTATTTCCTAATTGCTTATGCCTCAAAAGTATAGAAAATGGCTATTATTCCCCACAGACTTTGCTTTTGTGACCAGGACAGTGGTCAGTGTATTTACAGTATAATCGTAAATCTCAAAAAACTACTCACTTCTAAATCTTTTGTAGTCATTTTTGTATTACTTTAGTATAAATACATGTTAATTTGGATTCATATGTTGTTTTTTTCTGACTTTATGTGAACAAAAAGACACACATTTGCCCGTTTTCCCATTGGAAATAGTGATATTTTGAAATATCACTGTCCTGGCCACAAAAGCAAAGTTTGTGGGGAATAATAGCCATTTTCTATACTTTTGAGGCATAAGCAATTAGGAAATAACACTTACTACCCAGGAACAAAAGTTGTGTTACATAGTGTAATAATAATAATAATAATAATAATAATAATAATAATAATAATAATAATAATAATAATAATAGCTTTTACATAAGTTTTTGGCTTTGGAATGTGTTTTGTGTGTTTGCTAAATTGCTGTTGCCCTTGTAGAAGCTGAACTTTCCAGGAGAAGTAGATGCTAGAATGTAGCAGCAATGATGATAGATCACTTCATCAGTGTGGAGCCAGACTGCAGTGAATTAAAGACACAGGTCAGAGGTTTAGGTGTTCTGTGAAACCATTCCATGCTAATGAATTTTTTGAAATTGTAGTCTTCTGTTTTCATATAATAGTAATACAACCTCCTGTTTTGTAACATTTTTTTCATCTTTGCCTTGCCTTGTACTGTACAAAGGAGGCTTGTGCATATTGCATGTTTATTAAATCTATTTATCTTTATTTTAAATCTCATATTTAATAAATCTTCCACTTAGCCAGAAATGAAAATAATTTCTTTAAATATTAAATAACCTCACACATATCAATCTTGCAAACTTTAAAGCAAATATATTTCAATTTCTTTGTGTTATTACAAATAGATATTTTTTGTAATCTTATTTTAACATGTCTTTTCTGTTATGAAGGATGCTATTAATGAAGCAATGTGCTAAGTGGATAATAAATAACAAGTTGGTAATATTTTTTAATTTTTTTATGACTGCTATTTATATTCAGGTTGATAGATTAATGACTTCTGGCAAATGGGCTAGGGAAATGCGAAATTATTTAATTTTCCTTTATTCACTTGATTCATTATTTTAATTCATGTTTGGCTATAGCAATTTGCACTTTGTTTTTTGGCTTCACCAGGGGCCTGAGTGTTGAGTGCTTCCTGACAACAAGAGAAAACAGACAAGAATGACACATGACTCATTCACCCAGTCCAACTGCCTCACACTACTTGCTACACACACACTCACACACACACACACACACACACACACACACACACACACACACACACACACACACACACACACACGACACACTCACCCAGTGCAAGTGCCTCATACTACTTGCTACACACACACACATACACGACTCACTCGCACAGTCCAAATGCCTCACACTACTTGCTACACACACACACACACACACACACACACACACACACACACACACACACACACACACACACACACACACACACTCCTCACTGGAGAATGCCACAAATAACTTTGCTTACAGCCTGCCTTGCTGGTGCTTCTGGACTGCAGAGTAACAATTACTGCAGCAGGCTGTGAATGGCCTCACTGGATGTGTCTTCAGAAATAAAGCAGTTATCATTTCATACACTTCAAAGGTCACTCACAAAACCCAGAAGTTATGTAGAGCTATTATGTTCAGGGGCTCCCTTTGTGGAATACAGAGCTGCCCCCTGAACAATAGTTGGATTCTCTCCTGTTTGCTCTTGGCTACTCGCCAGTTGCCTGTTTGCTTTACACTACTAATTTATGTTCACTGAGATGGTGCAAGGTTTTAGAGCAACTTTGGCTATCAATTTGCCTGCCAAGCAAACTGTTGACTGCAAAAGGAAGATCGAAGGCCCCCAGAGGATCTCAGGCACACAGCTCATAACAGTAAACATCTATAAGGCTATAAAGGAATAATTTTAAATCCTGTCGCTGAATGTACTGTAGACAAAAAAATAAGAACAAAACAGAGGGCATGCTTGCACATACAGTTCCCTCAGAATAGGACAACAAACAGCTATAAACAGCAAATTAAAAGAGACATTTTTGAGGTTAGTAGCCTTGTCTATTTCTGTCTATCTTGGCGGCATAAGGGTCTCTTCACAGTGGTTTGCATGCTGGGTTTCTATGGAGTTTTACTGCTGCCGGCACCAATCTTCTCCCCATTAGGATCTAGGGGACCGAGCAGCAAACTTGTCCCTGAGGCAATTTTTTCCTAATCAAATAGGATTTACCTACCCTGCGGACAGCTGGCTAGCCTGCCACTAAGGACTCATTTTAGACTCGCCAACAAGGAATCGAACCCATGACCCCTCAAAGCCTGTTTACTAACTACTATATCATTCTGTGAATCCTTATCGCCAAGGCCATCATTTATCTTGTCAGTTTTTTCACATGTAACACAGAAATGAAAGGTTTATATTATGAAGACGTTGTGTTCGGATTAATTTCCTATTTATGTTTTTGCAAATAAATTCCTTAGAACTTGTTTGGTTGTTTCATGGCACACCTCTCCCTGTCCAGTAGTGGACACCCCTGTACTTTAATGGCTATCCAATTCCCCTTCCCTCATATCCAGACATGTCAGTCAGGATGGACTGTCTACAAGGTTCAGGTATCCAGCTTCAGAAACCCTTTTTTTTTTCAGTTCCCACTTTTATAGCCCCTGTGCCATGTTACTACCTCAAGGCAAAAGTGTGTCCAGGTATTGTCTCCTCAAATATTCAAGTGAAAGGGAAATACCCATTGAAGGCAGCATGACTCCTGCCACCTTGTCATAAATTCATAGGAAATGCATGTTACACACAAATCGGTAAGTCCGCTGGATAAACATCAACACCAATTTAATGGCTTGTGTACACATTGTAAACCTAAGAATCTCTAAACAGACAAATCAGATAAATCAAACATGAGCTGTGGCTTGGAGTGAGGCAATTAGAGCCTTTTGGTACATGTTGATGTGGGCAGGCTTTACACTGCATCAGTACACTGTAATGTAAAAGATGTTAACAAAGGATGCAAGGATTAAAGCTTCAATTCACTTGCAATACAGAAATCTAAACTTCAACAGAAAATTAGCATTTGTGCAAAGTAAGGCAACGTGCCCATGGATACTTACCCAGTATGCTCAGATACAACATGGTACAATGATACAAAAAAAAAACAAAATATATATATATATATATATATATATATATATATATATATATATATATATATATATATATATATATATATATATAGCATCACAAACACATGCTTAACATGAGGTACATCTCCAACACACACACACAGCTGAGATCATAGATTTGAAAGCATATGAATCATTTAGGTCTACCATTTAAGATTTGTAGACTCCACCTGTGTTTCCAAACCCCAGACAGTTTAAAAAGATTTCCACTTGCACAGCACAAAAAAAATACATAATCAGAGATGTAGAACAGTAATGATTGCTTGACGGTTTATTCCTGTGCCTGAAATTACTGGATGAGTCTAGCCAGAATTTATGAGATGCAGACCCCGGACCTCACATAGCACACATATTAGACCATTAGGCATCTAACTACCTCTGAACAATTTCAATGCATTATCTTGCATTCTCCCTGGGGCACAAACTTCATTCATCCATACTTTTAATATATTTTGTCTGCATGAAATGGATCAAGTTATTACACGCCAGCAGATCAAGACTAACAGGAATCTCCTGGCTCCGCATTAAAACAACTAATAAAGCCTAACCTCAACGGATAAGACAAGGGGTCAGATAATGCCAAACCAGCTGCTGATTTAATCAGGCACCCCAGATACTGGTTTAAAGAGGTAACACTAATGTCAGAGATATTCCAGATCCTCTATTGCCTTTATGCCTGCTGATACCAGCTAGTCATTTACTGACATTAATACTATTACTATAAAGGGGGACTGACACAATCATACCTGTTAATGTGTGATTTTAATTAGAAAAGCCAATGGATAGCAAAAATCAATGTAGGCAAGATCCTACTTGATTACTGCCATCATACATACAAACCACAGATTGCAAACTTGTCCAACATGCAATAATTAACTTATTTCTCAGAATTTTTCTGTTTTAAGAACATAAGAAAGTTTACAAACAAGAGGAGGCCATTCGGCCCACCTTGCTCATTTGGATGTTAGTAGCTTTTTGATCCCAGAATCTCATCAAGCAGCTTCTTGAAGGACCCCAGGGTGTCAGCTTCAACAACATTACTAGGGAGCTGGTTCCAGACCCTCACAATTTCTGTGTAAAAAAGTGCCTCCTATTTTCTGTTCTCAATGCCCCTTTGTCTAATCTCCATTTGTGTCCCCGGGTCCTTGTTTCTTTTTTCAGGTCGAAAAAGTCCTTTGGTTCAACATTGTCAATACCTTTTAGAAGTTTGAATGCTTGAATTAGGTCGCCGCGTAGTGGTCTTTGTTCAAGACTGAATAGATTCAATTCTTTTAGCCTGTCTGCATATGCCATGCCTTTTAAACCCAGAATAATTCTGGTCGCTCTTCTTTGCACTCTTTCCAGAGCAGCTTATTCCTTTTTGTAGCAAGGTGACCAAAACTGAACATAGTATTCTAGATGAGGTTTTACTAATGCATTGTACAGTTTTAACATTACTTCCCTTGATTTAAATTCAACACTTTTCACAATATATCTGAGCATCTTGTTTGCCTTTTTTATAGCTTCCCCACATTGACTAGATGAAGACATTTCTGAGTCAACATTTTTTTCAAGGTATTCAAAACGGAGTTACTTGTCCTGTACTTCAAGTTCTACAGATTTATTGATATTGTTGGATAAATATATATCACTAAAGGGGAGTTTCTGAGTAAGACCCCAAAAGGTTATATTTGTTGTGCCACGGCAACATTTAAAAACTGAAACTGACAACAGCAGGGTTGAATTGCTGATGGTTAATGATTTTAATTAGGCAGAAATAAACCATGTCACCAATTTAGCCATGTTCCAGTGGAATGAACACCATGTTGGTGGAAACTGACAGTTCATTGAATACATAACCTCCATTCAAAAATCATTACACTGGTTACCGGTCAAATACCGCATTGACTACAAAGTTCTGCTGCTGACTTTTAAAGCCAATACAGGTACCTCTCCCTCTTACATTTCTGAGTTAGTTACCACATACACTCTTAGATGTGCTTTGCGGTCTTCCGATGCCGGCCTTTTGGTTGTTCCCCTGACTAAACTGTGTACAGTGGGTGACAGGGCTTTTTCCTCCTATGCTCCTAAACTGTGGAACACAGCTCCTTCTGAGATCCATCATTCTGAGTCTTTGTCTATTTTTAAATCCCGCCTCAAAACGAATTTGTTTAAATTGGCATTCTTATAACTTTTACTGTCATTTAACTTTTAATTCCAACTGTTTTAATATATTTTGCATGTTTTCACTTTTGTTAAACGCTTTGCGATATACATTTATGAAAGGCGCTATATAAAATAAAGATTATTATCATTATTACATTGAAGAAACTAAATATTCTACTAGAAGTCACAGGAAACATCCTAGGGATATAGGTTCCCATTGAAATTTGTCATTCCAATTTCCAATAGAGATGTATTCAGTGTAATTGCTTGTAAATCACGAAGACGTTATTATTTTGCAACCTTCTGTTCAGTGTGAACATTATTTTAATGAACAGTTAGAATATCCTAAGTAGTAATTTTGAGGGAAAAAAGGGTTTAGTTTTGCTCAGTCTAACACCTACAATGGCCCTACCATTCCAAAGCACTTACATTGAACCAATCAGCTTTAGCTGGAAATCAAGGACCTCCTACACCCAGTGTCTTCTGGCCTTTTACCTGGAGTGCATCACCATTAGGGTCTCTTTTTCATTAGCTTTATTCTCAGTCAGGCCCAACAGGAAGCAGGAGTGATCCTGTCTCATCCCTGGAGGTTGCTCATCAGCTAGCTCAGCTTACAGCAATAAAAGAAATGGAAACATCGCTGTGCTGACCTTTTCATTACAATCGTTTTTTTTAAACTAACGAAACACAAAGCCAAGAAGCAAAAATAACACCCTCCACTAAAACAATAATCTGCATGTGTGATAAAAATAAATGCTTTGATTTATCTACCTGACTGACATGCAGCTGTCAAGTGATCCCACCGTCTCTTTTTAATGGCCTTTTTAATGTTGGAACTTACTTTATTTTGTATTTAACAGCTTATATGGGTGCATTAGAAACATATATTAAAGACTAGAAAAAATAAATCCTTTATATACCTCTGTATTGGATTAGTTTTTAGCTTCAGTACTAATCTGACATTTTTACTAAGTGCATGCAGATATGTTAGCCCCTACATTTTCAGCCCATATTATAATGACCCTACAATACCCAATTATTTGGATTATTATTTTTATTATTATTATTATTATTATTATTATTATTATTATTATTATTATTATTTATTATTATTATTATTATAAAAGTTCAAAGTTATGTGAAATAACCCACAAGTATTAACAGGATCTATTGCTTTTGTTATTATAAGAAACTAAGCAAATTAGTTCAGGCCTAAAACAAATTAAAAGTGCAAAACAAGGTCATCAGCCTTCCCGGGAATGGCTGTCTGGTAAAGCCTGAAACTCAGATGCTATTGACAAGCGTCTCACTTCTTTTCAACCGCTCTGCAAGCCCCTATTGGAAGAATGTAACATAACCACTCACAGAGAGAAAGGTAACCTAGGGCCTCGCATCAGGTAAACTGAAGTTGACTAGAGGTGTAAGACAGCTGCTAGTTCCGTTTTAATTTTTTTTTTTATCTGACATTGGAACAATTAATGATGTAATCAAGCTATCAACTGCAGACTTTGACCAGCGGGCACTGCATTTAACTGATGTCTTTAAATTAGTGGTAATGGGCCCTATGGATAATAATCCTTCTATTCTTCACTTGTAAAGAGACAAAATATCCAGAAAGGAAAACCCAGACAGCTCACAACTCTTAATCCAGGTTTCCTCTGCTCGGATGACTGCTGTTTTTTTGAGCACAGACTGGAGTGTTTGGAGCTTTTCTCTCTCTCTCTCTCTCTCTCTCTCTCTCTCTCTCTCTCTCTCTCTCTCTCTCTCTCTCTCTCTGGGATTTGCAGTATTTTGATTTTTTTTTATTTCCTCTCCTGATGGCCTGAATTGGGGGGCCTGACCTAAGCCGTGATTGATGGTAATGTCTCAGGAAGCCATTTCCCAGACAGCTTTCCCCATATTCTTCTTTCACTCTAGCAATCAGAGAGGTGATCATAATTACAACAAGGTTTGAATCTTTTCTTTTTTCCCCACAAAGAGTAAAATGACTTTCAATATAATTTAATGCAAAGGTCTAATAATAAGAATAAATAATAATTATATAAAAACAACATCTTGAAACAAATCAGCTTTGTCAGATCACTCGAATTCTCACCACTTAAGATACTCTGCCCTACTTCCATTATTGTAAATGGCTGCTCAGCCCATTATACAGCTATTACAACACAGATCTAATGTAGGTATGTTCTATGGCAGAATTGTTAACATCTGTGTAAAATGTATGTGTGTCTGGGGGTGTATATACACCCTGAACAGTGGTTTGAATTTTTTTGGATGTACTGCATCTATATCTATTTTTCTAATTCTACTCAAGCTGTGACTAAATACCACTGTAATCTGTCTGAATCCAGACTTCAAAATGTTTCTGCTTTACACTCTGTAGATAATAGCTTACCAAACTGCCAGTTACAGGTATCTGCTATAGAAATCGTTCAACTAAACATGACATGCGTATAAAAAAATATCAAAGGCCTTGAATATCCCTTGGAGCACAGTCAAGACGATTATTACGAAGTGGAAGGTGTATGGCACCACCAAGACCCTGCCTAGATCTGAGCAAGAAGGAGACTGAGCAGAGAGGCTACCAAAAGGCCAATGGCAACTTTGCAAGGCTTTTATGGCCAAGACTGGTCAAAGTGTGCATGTGACAACAATATCCCAAGCACTCCACACATCTGGCCTGTATGGTAGGGTGGCAAGAAGGAAGACATTACTCAAGAAAGCCCACCTTTAATCCCGTTTGAAGTATGCAAAAAAAAAAAAAACACAGGAGATTCTGCACTGAAAGTTTTGTGGTCTGTCGAAACTAAATGGAACTTTTAGTTTTTACCAAATCTAGGTGTACAAAGGTGGTAGAGACCTATCCCAACAGACAAGAGCACTAAGGGAATTAAAGAGCAAGAGTGTGATAGGACCTTTCAAAGAATCCCAGACAGTAACATGTTAAACATGGACACATAAAAAGGCAGAAAGAGAAAGAGAAGAGCGTTGAAGTGATTTCTGTTCCTGTCTGTCAGGTTTTCTGAAGTGACCCTCGGTCACTGTGTCATGTAACTGGAGATGACAGGGATTCTTCCCTGTCCTCCATGACTTCACTAAACAGCCATCTGAAGACAGCATTCAGCATTGTGATGGTCACGAAAAGTAAAGAAGATATACTTCAGGGCCAATCTAGGGACAGTAAAACACATACTCCACGGACGGGCCTGACAAAAAAAAAAGCCAAAAGCAGGTCTGAAGAAGACGTAAACAGCTCGGAGTTATTAGCCATACTGAAGTGTCCAACACAAAATAAAGTAATAATGCATATATAAGAGGATTCCGGAGGATAGAGCAATACTCAGCCCTAGAGGGCACAGATTTCTGTCTTTATGTAAATCAGTGCCTGTCACTGCATGCATGATTCACTGCTCAGTGTACTCTTCTGTGACGAATGAGTCCCCTTAATTTGGCGGTGATTATGCGGGTTGCTGGCCCTCTAAACCCCTTTGAACTTGTAATTGCCGCTGGTTTAAATAATGTACATTAAGGGGGATTCACAAAAGTGTGGATAATTACAGGTTTTGTATATTTTTTCTTTACAAAAAGAATGGGGCTTCGTGGGGGCTGCATCAAACTGTATCTTACCAGAGCCCTTTATCTAAATAATTGTACAAGCTTGCTTTGTAAGGTTAAGAAACAAAAAGGTTATTTTCAAAGCCTTAGAAGCCCTAGGGAAAGAAGGGCCAACAGACTCCATGAATATTCATCGCTTTGCACATCTGTAGCAGCCTTGCTTGCCTTTTTTTTTTTTCTTTTTCTTGGCGATTTGGCATAAAATGTTTCTTAGATTAATTAATTTGCAAGCGTGTATACTTCATAAAATATGCTCAGGCATGTCAGGAACCTTTTTGCTGAACTTGTGCTATAAATGTAACCTTAGACGTCTACATCTACTGTGCAAAATGTATTCTTGGGAGAAATTCTCTTCAAACCGTTTCCCCTGAACTGCCAAAAGGATGGCAAATTTCAGACCACAACAAATTAGGCTGTTTTTTTCTTTCTTAATGTACACATGTAATTATGAAATCAGCTGATAGCAAAACACTATACAGCAGCATTTTTTTTTTTAATGACCTCAAGCATTACTTGGTAACAGCATGAGAACAACCTTTACTTTTGAAGAGAGCCTAAAAAATAATTAAAAAAAAGAAACACAACACAACTGAGCAGCCTGGGTCCCCTGGCAAACCAAACAGTATTCAGAAACGGTGTCTGTTTTTGATTTTGCTCTGTTTCCCGTTAGCTTTTTTTTTTCTTCTTTTACTCTGCATTTTCCTTATCCTGGTGTAAGATGAATATCAAAGGCCCTGTACTATTTGTAAGCCTCTAGCACATAACAACACCTCAATGGGATGTTTTTAGATCTTGCGTCACAACATGGCAGCCTATGATTAATGGCAACTGTATTGACAGTCAGGGCCCTTCCGAGAACCCCCTCAAGCTGTGCCGAGGGGATCACAAGAGCAAAAAAAAAAAACGCTTCCAAAAGGATTCTGCTGTAACCCTAAACACTCTGCAGTGGCACAGACAATCACATAAAACTGAAAGAAAACACACACTATTTGCCTGTTTTCTATGCCAGCCTACACAATCAGGAATATCAGTAATTGCTGCAGGTTAAGCACTCTGTGAATCATTTCTAATACTGAATAAATATTAATACCTTAATACACATGTGTAATTAGGAAATATAGCTCTTGCAATATATATTTTTTTAAGAACTTACCATTGAAGTTAATAATCAAGACAGACCGTTTTGTTATTTTTTTTCCTCAGGTCACTGAAAATGCAGTCACCTAAACAGACAGAAATTCCTATATTTCATTTTCCAGGTCCTATCTTCCTGCAGAGCTGATAGGTGCCAAACATAAAGCGGTCAAATTGGATTGACCTGGTTTTAAAATGTATTACACCGTGCAGTATAAAAGTGTGTATTTATATATCTATATATTTAATTGTATATGCAGACTTCTGCTGTTTAAAAAGAAAATACACTTTTGTGTGGAAAACATATATGTCAGTTTTCTATCCCCTGCTGGTCGTGTGAAAATAGGTTTATGTAAACATCCTGCATCAATCACGGAATTTACAACTTAATCAAAAGACAGGTGACAAATTACAAAATCCACAATGAACAAACTGTTGCTTTAAAGTGTGGCAGGAACCCAACCATTTGTTTGAGTGACAGCTGCTTAAAATTGCATGTCCTGTAACACTAAAATAAACAGAACACAATACTGTGTATTTAAAACTACACAATAGGTAGGAGCCACACTGCATTCCATGGATATAAGATTCCATGAGCAAAAAAAGGTCTTTGAAAATATAAAAACATAAATGCTAAGAATTCCTTACGGCCTAGTCTCTTCCTACACTTAACTGTGTTTAATGGTGCTGTATTTAATTTCTATTGGTACCATAATAGATACACCCCTCTGAAGCAAAATTGTGACATATCTGGATTAGGAATTAAGTGAGAGGGGTTGAAATCTATGTTATAAAACAATTTATGGTTATTATGTTTTAATGTCATAATAAATCTTTGAAACTGCTTAAGACTTCCCCCAAATACTGTAAACAAGGGTTTGTCAATCACTTTCAAAAACTCACACATACCACAAGGATTTCAAGTGAATTTAAAGGTATCAGCCATGAAATATAAGGTGAGGTAGCCTGCCATATAATTATACTGCCCACAATAAAGTGGTTATGTGATTTAGGCTTCTGAACTTCATACCGTTCTTTTTTTCAAAGGGGCTAAGCTTTTGGTGTATCTCAATAGACAACACATATTAAAGGGTTTTTTTGTTTGTTTGTTTGGTTAAAATGGAGCTCTTAACAACCCCCTTTGGCCCCATATAAAGATAGCAGGGGTCTGTCAATTGGTTTAACTAATGTCTCCTGAAAATGTTATCGCTACATTTTCAGTAGGTTTGCCTTGGTTCCTCAGATTAGTTACTTAATGTGAGAAAGAGGCAAGAGGCCAACAGATGGTAGACAGAGTTGACTTCTGTCCTCAGTGCAGCCTTCATAGAAAGGGAGACATTGGAACATTGTTTGATAAAGGCAGAGGCTTTGCAGGCCCCTTCAATAATTATCTGATAGCATGGTGACTGATGAGCTCAAGAACATTGTTTTTTTTTTTTTTTTTTTTTTTTTCTACACATGGTCTGTGCGACAACCAAACTGTCCCTGGGTTGCTATGGGTGACCAGAGTACTGATTCCAGTCTTTGCAGCAAACAAGCACATGACAAATGAGTCTGGGGGCCTCACTCAGCCCTAAACCTTGGTGACCCCCTGCTAACCATCCCCCACAAATACTGAACAATTTAACTACTGAAATTAACACAAAAAACCCAGTGTGAACTGAAAAATAGTGTGTCATGGTAACATTGTTTCCTACCAAGTTGAATAAAATTCACACACAGACATAAAATTTGAAGAAAAAAAACAGACCTGTCAGCTCTTGTACTATGTTTAAAAGGTTAGCAGATGTGTTCCACCATCTTAATAGCACTGATGATGGAACAATACGCATGGATTAAGCAGGGCACAGACACAGGCCACAAGTAAAAGGGTAAATGTTTAGTCTACCTATATGGAGGATTCTCATAATGGTGGACTGGTCTTTTGGTAAGGCAAACATCCGTTATCAGGGATAGCAACACTGCCAAGGTCATTAGGAACATGGTAGTTTAGTTTATAAGATTAGAGACTTGAAGATGGCTTTACTCACCAGAGCTTCTCCACGGAGACACATGTGCAAATATACAAAATTTCAGTTTGCCTAAATATTACCAGTGCTGTTTATTATTCTGTAATCTCAATTTCACAAACATTTTCATGGTCTTCAAAATAACATGTCACGACATGCACTAAAAATACAGTAACATTGTATACAGAGGACCTTGGGTATAGTAAATTATAATATACACATTATGACACCACGCTTAAAAGACATTTAACAAATGGTCTATTGCACATTTTATACAGAGTGCTCTCATAGGATTCAATTTGCCTACCCTTACATATAGAAACATACACGCTTCAATATAAAGTGCTTTATTATATTACTATGTATTGCAGCTAGCCTAATAGTTTATGTTTAAGCTTATAAGGGACATGAGCAGCAAGTGGTATCTTTGTATCTGAGTACTTCCTGTTTTCATTCGTGGTGAAGTCTCATCTTTGCAGGGCAAACAGGGAGCACTTGAAGGGGGAAAGTCGGGGCAGCTGAGAGGCTAATTAAGTGGACTGAGGGCTCCTCTACATAAAACACAAGGGCACTTCCGAGTCTCTGAATAAACCAAGGCCGACTTTGAAGTTAAAAAAAAAATCTGCCTTAACAGTAAAGTTTACTTTACTGATAGTATAATCTCCCTGTAGTATTGAAAAGCTTATACTAAGAGTATGGGATTTCCCTTTTCCCTCCACAATTGGAAGTTATCCAGAAAATAAGACAGAACCAGTAGCCCCTCATTGGACAATGTGTATTTTTTATGCTTATTATAAGACCACACGTTATTTTTTTTTTTCCTTCAGGACATATTGAATGACAAAAATGCAGAGTACGAGCAAAAACACATATGTCATCCTAGTACTAAGAAATACATCAGGGCTTTTATTAGTAGTGATTTGTAAATTAATATTAGCAGTTCCTAAGGGAAACTGGGGGGGGGTAACTGATTTTTGTTATACTGAAACTAACATCTAACAATTGTTACTGTTGGTCTTTGTTGTTTTTTGGAGGGCTCCTTTTGAGCTTTTCAAAATAGGTGACAATGGCTCGGGGTTGAGAACATATGTAGAAAGACCCCTGTGGTTAATGGGAAAAGTTGCTCCATGCCAGTCGGGTGTTTGAAGAAATACAACCAGAGTCCTTTTATTTCTCGCCAGTTAATGAATGCATGAATGCCAGAATGCAGCAATAGGCCATTCAAGGGCCAAAGTCCTCTAGCAGTTCCCTGCATGAACATGGAAAATTCATTTGTTTAACAAATTAAAATAAAAGAGGGGGAAAATTCAATTAGTCCCCTTTTTCACTAAAAATATAAAGGTAGGTTTAAAGGAGGGGATTATTGCTCGTAACAGAACGGGTCAGGCTTTTCAGATAAGGGACAAACAAAGATTCAAGACAACATCTAAGAACATGGGGAAATAATAAAAGGAGAAAAAGGGGGCTTGAATCCTGCATTATCATGAACAAAACTACTCCTAGACATGTCTATAGGGCTTCTCTCTATTTTTTCAATACCATTTTAAAACAATTCAAAAGAAAATTGAAGCAAGGCCTCCAAAGCTTTGTGAGTCTTTTTTTTTTCTGTTCCAAAGAACGCTGTCACCCTGAGAAGGACATACTTACATTCTTTCGGTAGAGGGGAAAGCCGCCTAATGATCTTTCAATAAAGCAAGAAAACCTAGGAACTGAGTAAATTAACTAACAGACAGACGTTGTGAGTTTATATATATATATATAGATATTATCTATATATTATATATATATATAATAGATAATATGCACTGTGGTAGGTGGCTTTGCTTGTGCTTCCAGCTTTTCTTTTTAACTGCTAGCCCACCAGCTTTCAGCTTGTTGTTGAAAAACTCCCAGCAGTTTCTCTCCCTCACACTCATTCAACTTCCAAATTAAAAACATTTTACAGGTTGCTAAACCTCCAGCTGAGGTGATGTAGCAAAGAACAGCTGTGAAGTAATTTTGATAATGATGATAATAATAAGCACATGGCAAGGTTCAGGGATTTTCTGTTGCAGCTTCAGTGCTTCTGAATAGACAAAAGTGATTAAATACTCCTGATTATCCCTGACCAATATGTAATGGATTTACGGCCCTTTCAATTAGTCAGTATTTGCTTAGGACTTATTATTTTGTCTTTGGTTAGGTAATCAGCCTTAGGACCCATGTTCCATCAAACTCCTCCTGGGCAAAGCGGGCACAGCAACAGGGGGCACCTGACCTCCATGAGGGCTAAGGCTGGGAGGCAGATCGACCCCTGTGTTCTGGGGGAGTGAACAGTCAGTCCTTCAAATCCTGACCCCACAGCCACAATCAATACACCTTCATTTACTAACAATGTCCTTACATCAAAGTGGCAGTCGGTGAAAGTGGATCCATTCCCCTATGCTTGTTTTAGCTACTCTTCTGGTAACTCAGTTCACTGATCCTTGACATTAATCAGACATTTAACATGTATCCCCAACCCCCGACTGTAACTAATTCTGAGCAGCATGTAACTGTTTAATACGGTGGCTGATTTTATTGTATTTGGTGATGTATATTTGTAATTGACAAATGTTATTTTGATTAAGCATTCTGCAGTGTGAAGTGCAAATGCAAACATTCCACTCCGCAGAAATAGACATTTTCAAAATACATAAAACTGCAACTGTTTATGACAAGGGGAATATTTTATATATTTTATTTTCATTAATCTAACAAACTGTTTGAATTTTCATAATTAGAAATGTTAAGGAATTCTCAGAGGGACGCGTTTAGATCAATGAACAGTACTGCAAGGCTTGAAGGAAACCAATCCAAGTCGTTTTAAAACAGACGACTGTAAATGTGAAAAGTAGCGCACATTTTACCTGAATTGTTATTTTTACAATCATAAGCTCTAAAGGTGGTTCTAGTTCTATGGGAGTAACAGGCGCAACACGAATGTTCTCCCTGGAAGAAGTAATGCTGGTGTATTTCATGCTATCATAAAACAAAGCAGTCTTGATTGAAAAACAGTATGTCCAAAAGCCCAAGTGATTTTACCTCCAGTTGTCTACAGAACACCAGTACATAAAAAACATCTCCAGACAGAAGATTGTTATAGAAAGCGTTACTATTTCCACCTAACTAATCCCCAGAAGTGAAATGTCTACCTTTTAAGATAATGGATGTGAAGAACAGCAAGAATATTCTTCTAATCTTTGTATTGTAAAGCAGGAGTCAACCAGAACTAGAAGCTTTTTGTCTGCATTAAACCATGCAAACAAACACTGGAGGTATACCAGACAATAAACCATATTAAAAAAAAAAAAAACAGCCTTTTTAATAATATTCAAGAAAAAAAGAGAAAAAAAAGCTTTCATTTCTTGTAACTGATTAGGAAATGTTATAATTAGGTTTACTTTCTAATGTAAATGAAGTGGTTGATTACATGAGGATGTACTCTGGAATTACACACCAATTTGATATGGTAATCCAAGCAACTTGTTAAATATAAAACAAACAAAGACACAAGCATGAGTTGTTAACTAGGAGTTTAACCTCATTTGTCAGCTGTTGATTGAGACAGATACACACACAACACTACATGGAACACACAAAACACCTTCACGGCAAAGATAGAAGTTGTTGTAACACTCATTAAATGGAATAACCTTAAAAACAGCTTATGTGCACTCACTGTGAGGTGTTGGAAGAGCCAAGCTCTCATGATATTTGTTGCTACTTTTGGAAAAATGCCCCGTTTTTTCTGCCGTTTTTTGTCTTTGTCTGGATCGTCCTCATCACCTGTGCCAGGTGAGGCCACGCTGTTATCTAAGCCGTCACCTGCAAGTGCAACAAATAAAAGTGGAGAATATAAATCAAAGGTGTAACCAATTACCAAGATACTAATGAAGCTGTATTTTGATTAGATACAACACCATGCTTGTAAAATTCTTCATTACATTTAATTGGTGATATGAATAATAAAACATTGAGACACTACATCACCAAATACTGGCTTTATACACTCTGCACAGCCATATATCATGATAATTAGAAATGTATGATTGACACAGTGTAATTACCCTTTGTCGATTAAATGTCCAAAGAGAAAATACTACCCAAAGAAGACACTTTAAAAATAGATGTAGAAATTAAAAAAAAAACATTATAAATTAACATTTTGTAACAATTAATGTTTTGCCTAATATATTTTCTGAGGTGACACATGTCACAGCTCAATGCACATAACGGGCTGCAGACAGAAAATGTGCATGACATGACAACTTTGGCATCCTCTGCATTAATGTCTATCATCATTTTATTTAAAGAAGAAACTTGTGCCTATCAAGGTAGGTTGCACGCTTTAAACTGAATTTTCCATTCCTAGCCCTCTCTCCTTCCAGCTTTTCCATAGCATTAATTGTGCATTAGCAAAAATGATTTACTTTTAACAGTCATAGTTATTTTTTCTTCCCCTCAGGCAAAAATGCCTTGAAAGCCTTCCTTGAGGGCATCTAAATTATGTATCTGAAAAACTCCTCCACTAGGCTTTGCAGGACCCCTACTTTCTTAAAATTCACACTTGCATGTCTTCCTGTTTTTGGGGAGGCATCAATCATGAGCACCTATACAAGTCATATTCGCGCATAAATATTTGAACTAATAACATTAAAAAGGGGGAAAGAAGAAAGATCCGACTGGTGGCATAATCAAATGTAAAATAAATGAAGAATACAAGGACAGCACTGAAGCTCTCTCTTTCTTTTTTCTTTCTGAGCTGTGTTTTCCTTACACATCATTAGCCCAGAGCCACACGAAGGAGGGAAACAGAGAAGTGTAGAGTTTGTGATCCCTGCTGGTGTTTAAGAAGCTGAAGTCCTGTGAGGACATCTGGGAATTGCACTGAGATTATGTGTTTTGTAATTTAAGAATAGACATTCATTAGCAACAAATGCCACAAATCCCATGCTAAGTAAAATCCTTGTTCAGGAAAGCCTAAAACAATAAACTCAGGACTAGATGTAGCCTGTGCTGGACACAGCACAGCTTCCTGATGAATGCAACAGAGCCTGCTCAGCTAACCCCACTGTTTTCTTTAAATTCAAATAATAATAACAGGACCAAACCAGCTACAAACGGGTCTGCTTTCTAGCTAATAAACTTTTTGCAGGGGCTTTTCCTCGTCTATCACCCACCTTCCTTGACCACAGAAACTGAAAAGCCACAGCAAAGAGCTGGCAGATTAATTTTATTGACGTTTCCATTTTCACTTCGATGTGATACCCTCCCTCACAAGGAAGAGGCAACCCTGTAGTACGTACAGACTGACATGTCACTTCATTATACAGCCACCCAGCCCCCTAAAGCAAAATAGGGCTCCCTTTTCATTGACGCAAGCACTTTCACCGGATTCTTCATGAGCTGCAAACTTTTATTTGCCTCTCTTCCTAACACAATATACGCACTCATGTAGACAAGCAGATACAAAAAAAAATAATAATAAATTAAGGCGAGCCAAAGAGGTGGAAATAATCATAAAAATGAAGCCGGATCAGAAAAAAAAAAATATTCACACAACCTCATTACATGTGAAGAGTGCTGGTGATTTAAACCCACCCCCATTCCCTTCTTATGTGCCAAAGAAGGAGTGCTGCAGGGCAAATTGTTCCAAACGCTAATGGCTTTTGACTGTTCCTTGGCAACTCTGGCATGTTAACCTGTGTGTCTGTGTACTCCAAAAAACAGAAACTGTAAATGTCTCATCATCTGTCCATGTGACACAGATGGAGAGTGGCTATTAGGAGCCGGGTGAAGGGCCCGGGGGATGTGAGGTGCTGTAGTGTAGCCTCGGGCAGTTTTGGAAAAGCAGTGCCCCAACAGATGAAAAATATACTCAATGTGCTCGCAATGCAAGTATGCATATCCTTTTGCATGTGAGGGGGACATGACCTCAGACTAAACTCAAAAGTTATCTAAAATTATTTAAATTCATTTATGGTGTTTCTTTATTAAATTACAGCTTTTGACTGTGTGCAAATGAGTCTTTTTTTGTAGTAAGGAAAACTGTCAAATGAAAGTTGAGAGCCTTTTCTTATTCAAGGTAAATGCAAAGTGAGGCCATGTGTTGCAGGGTCCTGGGTACAGTTTAGCCGTACTGTGTATGGGTTTGTACAAAAGGTGGCAAGATTGACTGCTTTTAGCCCACTGTGAGTAAACAGATCCTTGGAATACCGGAAGCCCAATGTCAAACAATTGTTATGGAACTGCTATGTAAGAGTTACTACAAAGGAACTGTAAACTGAAATTAGGGAGCTGGTTTCCAGAAATCCAGCATGCCCTGTTTTATATCTCTAAGCATTAACCTGCTTTAAAAAAAAAAAAAACTTTTGCTAAAGTTAGTTATTCATATTTAAAATGTTTCACAATCATAAAAGCCAAGTCTTATTTTATAACTTAATTGACAATCCTCATTCGCCTGTTTTGTTGTTTTGGTGTAATCAGGCTTGTGCATGAAAGTAGTATGATTTTTTTGTACTGACCCATGGAACCAATACTTAAAATGACTAATTACTGCTGTTTTGTTCCCCCCTGCTGGGTTCCAGTGCTCAGGCATGTTAAAATGAAATTGTGTATCATTTTGAGGTGACTGGGGCTATGGCCTACTGTGCTGGAGCTCTCTTGTTTAACAGCTGCATTTCTTTTCTGGAAATGGAAAATGAAGAAATGGCGTGAGTTTATTTTTTCCGATATTAAAGAAGGGAGGTGTAAGGGCTGATGACAGTGACCCAGGACACGTTTCTCACCCTAGGAGAGAGTGCAACTGGCTTATCTTGGGCTTCCCTGGGCCCTCAACACCCCCCCCCCCCAAGGTCTAGCAAGAAAGGAGAGAAAAGAAGGGGTTTTATGCTCCTTTCTCTTCAACTTTTCAGGCGGCATAAGCAGCATTTAGCACATTCAGTCCCCAAATGGCTCCAAATGCTCAGAGTGGTGGGGGCTCGTCCTTTGTTAGCCTCCCTCTATTTACACAGGCCCTCTCCAGTAAAGAGACCACATGTTCCTGACAGAAAGCGCTTCCATTCACACCCTATCAGGCAGCAGGACTGTAAGCCACTAAAGTTTCATGCTGACCCCAGGATTAGGGGATTCAGCTACACTGAGATGGCAACAATATGCTAACTAACTGCTATAAAAAAAAGAAAAAAAGAAAAAGAATGGCAGCCATAAAGGATTCCATCCGCTACTTGTGTAAACTTCAAACTTAAATTACAGCATCTGGATATACCTAGGGCTTTCCAAGCTCTCTTTAACAGAATCCAGAGTGATTATAATTGTGGACATTGTTTAGTAAAGCAGAAAACTTCATAGACTGAATGTATTTATTCAATGAACTGCACACAGGCATTTCCCCTAGTTTTCTGTTCATCAGCTGTGTAACGTGCAGTAAATTAAGGGGAACTCTGAGAATAGTAGTTTAGGCGTGTAATTACCTTGGAAATGTACTGCTGTATATTTAGGTTGATACTTTAATACAACTACGTGCAATTATTTCCTGCATTCTACTGGAACACACCAGCTCTGCTTAGTTATATATAAAACAACAGATTGGTAAGCAGGTCTTTTTATAAGTGGCCCCTGACCAGTGGGAAGAATTGCCAGGAGCTATTAAAACTTCCATCAGTACTTCTGCTGTTTGAGCATTTCCAATTTCCTCAGCATTCTCTAGAATATATGATAGAATTATCTGAATTTTAATTCTTTGATTGACAGATGGCCAAAAAAACTTGATATATATGAAAAGAGTTACGCCGTCTTTAAAAAGCAGATGCCTTGTGCTGTATGCAGTATATATGCAAGTACATAATATATATTTGGGGTTTTAAATTGTATAATTAAACATTATTTTTCACCGCTCCTGCTGTTTTTATATTATAATTTTTTTTTACCAATTAAGTTATTTTTTCTTTGAAAATCAGAACAGAAACTGTATTTATGTCATTTTATGTATTACAGTTAGACTTAACTTCTGCAGTAAACATAACTAGAGTAAGCTATCCTAACAATATAGTTCAAGAGAAATTAAAAATAAGTTAAAAAAAAAAAAAGCACCAAAAAAATTACAAAGTAGCCTGTCCTCAAAGTACAATGACACTTAATAGGTTAAAACAAAATCTTTTTGTTGCTTTTAAAGTTTTCTTTGTCTTTCACCAAGGTCCTAAATGAACTGAAAATGGCATAACTAGCTTAGTGTTAAGACTAGTGCACATGGAAAGGCAATGATTTCACCTCCCTCCTAACAGAAACCATTGTGACATCCCAGGAATGTTGGAGATAGCTATCGTCTCTTCAGCGATGCAAAGAACAAGAGAGAGGCAGGGGGTGACCTTCTGAAACAGGTTTCTAAACTTGGGGTTGGGGAGGGGGGGACTTGTTTTAGAACACAGTCAGTCCTACCTTTTAACCTGAAATAAAACACAAACACAAGCCACAAAAGAGCTGTAGAAACCCTACAAGCAAGGGGGAGTGTCTGGAGGCTCAACAACCTTGTGATAATCATCTGCCAATGTTTGAGAAAGCCTTGTTATGAATATTATCAAAGGCTTTGGACAGGGTAATTACAAGTGTAATTAACCTGCTACCTGTAACTACAATTATCTCATTGCATCATAAATAGTGCCTTTGAGAGGCTGACAATAGCTGTTCCATTGCATCTAATTACTGTACATCTTAAGTAATGGAACATATTTTTCCTGCAATTCCCTTTTGCTTTAATTACAATTTTTATCATCCCATGCTCATGATTTTTATGTCACAATTGCCTCACTTTTTTGTGACCTGCTTTGTTATTATGACCATTAAATCTTGGCAAGGGATTGTAAGAGATTATTTTTTGAAATGCTCAATTCAAAAGAAAGCAAAATGTAACCAAAAAAAAAATTCTCTCTCTCTCTCTCTCTCTCTCTCTCTCTCTCTCTCTCTCTCTCTCTCTCTCTCTCTCTCTCTCTCTCTCTCTCTCTCTTCTCTTTAAGATTATAAAAATATTCACAAATGGTTTGGGTTTGAAGTGCTGACTTAAAAGAAAAAAAAACTACTGTGAAAAAGTACTTTTACACTAACTTGCTCAGACTATTAACATTAATATATAGATATTATTTTACTGCCCTACTAAAGTGAACTGAAATCTAAGTCACATGAATGGAAAAGGCTAAATTACACAGGATGGAAGAGCTGTCCCCCTTTTTTTGATAAAAAAAAGCATGATGATGCCCATGACTGCCCATACTCTAAGTGACAGGGATCAGTGGCTAATGAAGGGCCCTGGGTCTAGACCAATGATTTCACAGTTTGTGATTCCCTTACAACTCCACCCCTTTCCCCTTCTGCGGAACAAGTGAACAGTCTTTCCAGTTCTGAATAAAAAATTACGCTAATTGGTCCCGGAGGTTATCTAGGTGCGCTGTGTCTCTTATTGATAGCGATCTCCCCTCACCGCTAATATATTTAGCCTGGCCTTCAACACAGACACAGACATAACAGATATTTTAAAGTGGGCTTGGTAACTGACATCAAATATATGTCCTGCAGTTTGATAACTTTATTACCATCAGAAAATTACACCTGCAGTTCTCCAGTGATTGTAACTAAAACTCATTCTTTATGTGTTCCTTTTCTAATTAGTTATAACAAGCCTGAGGAAGGAAAACTGGGTCATGTTAAATTAATTGAAATGAGCATGAAAATTAGCAGAGCAAACTGAATCAATTTTCTAATAACAGTCCTCCTCCAAGTAAAGAATATGTTTTTTTTTTTTTTTTAATCGGATATTACACAGAACTATCTGCTATCGGCAATTTGGTATTTGTATACCCTAGTAGAAAAATCAAAGGGGGAAAAAATATGCCACAGTAAAAATGCACATTGCTGGAGAGTACTTTTCATCTCTACACTTTTTCAGGAATTTGGACCAATATATTAAGGGCTTCTTGTATAATAATTAAATAACAATGCATGGATTTCAGGAGGGCTTTTTACTTTTATTGCAGCAATACTAGACCCCTCACAATGACTACAATTACTAAAGGACACCGGTGTGAAACAAGACCTAATATATAAGGGGTTTTGCTGGAGAAAGAAAAGAGAGATTAAATTGGAGAAAAATGTAATTAAAAGGTTTATAAATCAACAAGTCAACCATCAGATTGTAGCCTCTGCTCAGTATATTCTCATCAACCCCTGCCATGAAGTTTTCAAAAATGTCCCGAAGGCAGGGAACAAAGCGAGCAGAACTGATTACAGCCACACTCACTGCTCTGCTGTCTAAACTCTGTTTGGCTTCCTAATGAGCTCACTAAAAACCTAATTCATCTCCCATAACCCTTCTCAGCCCTCCTTGAAATCCACCATTATGGAAATTACAGATGAAACATTTACGGGCTGTGTTCAAATTACTGCTTCTTCACCCCACAGTGGCACAATAGAGGTATGTCCGGTACAAAAACCAGCACAGCTCAAAGCAGCAGGATAGTTAAGACTTGTTCTCATGGTGCCGATGATTTCCACATTAATGCTTTCGATCCCTGTGAATGCTGAAATTTGGTGGAAAGCCGGCAGATTTCTGAGAACGCGGGAGGGATGTCTAATGAAACTTGTGAGTGAGGCGAAGTAGTAGGGAAGAATTCTGTTGTAGCTGATGATGATGATGATGATGATGATGATGATGATGATGATGATGATGATAAACTGCTGAAAACAAGACTGATTGCGAATTCCCAGACATTTCTGAGGAGGAAATTCCCTCAGTTCCTCATTACTTGAAGTCAAAATGATCCTCACAGCACCTAGGCTGTAACTGGGAGATTACCGAATTGATGAATCCTTAGCTTAAAATGCAGCTGTTTTATTCTGCTTTAGTAATTAATTCTTTTTCCAATACCTTATCGATTAAGCATAGGCCCTGATAAAGTTCAAACTGAGAAGAATCCCCTATGGCATCCCCACCTGCTCAGGAGAGTCAATGAAAACTTCCTTCTATTCCCTGCTCTGTGTGCTGATCCAGTGAACAGTGCAGTATTTTTTTTTTTTTTCTCATAAATTAGTCAGGCTGGGAGCTGTGCTAGTTGATCACTGCTTTTGTCTCTCCTCTTGCTGACTTGCTTTTTACTACTGCTGTCCTTTGTGCTGTCAGATACAAAGTCAGTGAGCAGTTTCCTCTCTCTCTCAGAGCTTCAACCACAGTGATGAACACCTCTTACAAACTAGATTAGTTTCTTTTTTTTTATTATTCTCTACATCTGTGAGTCCCTGATCAACAGTAAGCACAACATGGTCTCTCGGGACCCAGCTAGGGAAGAAATCAGATTCTCCCTTACAAGAGAAGAAAGCTACATGTGCCTTGTCAAGACCCCTAACCTACCAGTTCCTTTACAAGTCAATGATTTCTGCCTTGTACCCTCTCCACTGAGTCATTCTAAACATTAATTATTATTTATAACAAAAACTCAGTGTCTGCATTGTAGCTGTTATAAGGGTTGAACTCCAGAACAGACAAAACTTGGCTAGAGTTGACATAAGCTATTTAGCTACACAGTCCCACAGCCCTGTTCTTTCATAATAATAATAATAATAATAATAATAATAATAATAATAATAATAATAATAGTCGTCCTGCAATGGCTGTATACAAAATTAAAGCTATCAGTAGCATGAAAGAGTAGATCACAATGATCTACATTTACTGTACCTACATGTATAAATGGAAACTCCCAAGGATATGCATTCAATCTTGC
Source organism: Polyodon spathula (assembly GCF_017654505.1). Lineage (NCBI taxonomy): Eukaryota > Metazoa > Chordata > Actinopteri > Acipenseriformes > Polyodontidae > Polyodon > Polyodon spathula. The sequence continues at coordinate 10,970,912 of NC_054545.1, forward strand.
ATTCACCTGCATAACAGAAAAGGTGTTCACCCCCTAGCATGGCGCGCATTTCAAGAACCTGCATCTGATGCCAATATGCACGAAGCAATGTTCCACTCATTCGGAATGCAGTTTGAATTTATTTAAGGGAGTCAGTGTATTGTAATGAGCATCCCAGTTAATTAACCTACCTTTCTTAAGATATATTCAGAATCAATTGCATTCGAAAACCCCAGACCTGTTGCTATTTTTTTTTTTAAAGCTTGACAATTGTTGGCACAAGGAATTGCATTTACTCTATAACTTGCTGGTAAGAACCCATTAAAGACTGTGAGAAATTGCACTTCAGATCCAAGGTTCAAATTGCTATGGCTCTATAATGCTGACCTACAATAATAGGTGTTCAATTGGATTTCTTACACATTTGCTTAATGGTAATAAATTGCCTGGCACAAGGTATTATTTTTAGAGTGTGGGGGATGAGAGGGCTCAGTATGCTTACAAACCAAATGGGTCAGTGTGGGAGAGCCACTAACACCCTCCCCTCAGAGGAATTCAATTGGGAAATTGATGCAGTTCTTACTGCTGGCTGCAAACCTGGACCTGGTGAATGTGTCTGCTTATATAGATAATATAAGCATATACATTTCCAGTGTTTGTTTCAGAAATAAGATAACCTGTCCCTGTTTGTTGCTGCCATGGTCAAGGGGTTTTGTTTTTATCCTTGAATTTAACAAAATGAAACAGATTAATTTGCAATATGCAGCTAAATATATTCCTAATTCCTTTTTTTTAAATTATTGTTATTTAACCATTTCACCAGCAAAATCCCCTTTGTATGCTACAGCAGGTTTACACATAATGTCTTGATGTTCTTGCTCCCTCAGTACCCACACTGAGGACTCTGCCTGAGTGGGGAGCTTGTAGCTATTACTGTCCTAACCCCCTATGTAGTAGTCTTCATCAAAGATGATAATGGGGATGAAACAAACCCAAACACAGAAACAAGAGGTTTTTTTTGTTGTTTTTTTTGTTGTTTTTTTAATAAAGGATCTTTGACTGATACACAGCCATTTAGTTCTCCAAGGCAATGCAAGTGGTTAAGGAACTAATAAATATCTTTACAACACCCTTGCTTTTTCCCTACTAATGGAAGCACAACTAATTTTGTTGTAACAACGAGTGTCCACACAATAGCATGTGCCTTGAATAGCAGTAACCCTTGCAGCAAGGAGCACCTCTCACCCTAGCTGTGTCTTGTTGTGTAACCTTTCATTTTACTGGGGTCCTTCTGACTTATAAAGGATGAAAACAATCTCATGAGGCCAGAGAAAAACAGGCCTGTATGTACAAACAACACCAGTCCTATGCACTGCCTGTCCTTTTTAATAGTTACACAATTTGAACGTTTTTTTTGGGCACATTTTATGTGTCCTTTGGGCCAAGGAGGGGTAAGCCGCATTCCCCCACCGTCAGAGCATTCTCTTCCAGGTCAAGAGGTCACTCCTCACAGATGTCCCTAGAAGACATGCAGTTGTCTAAAGATTGCATCCCAGGATGTGTGCATTCACTGTTAACAATGCACTGTTGCTCATTGTAAAATGAAATTGAAAAATGCTGTTCTGATATAAATAAGGTTGGCTTACCGGTACTTACAAAGAATCCGCCTGAGTTTTGTCAAACTAAATTCATATGTTGGACCTCTTCGGTTGACAGGATCTTTTTTCCTTTCTTTCTTCTTCCTACAAAGTTTACATTCCCCCATTGTTTTTAATCAATGCTGAGCCACTGTTGCTTGGTGGCATTAGGAGAGATGCATTTCAAGTTTTACAGCAGCAGAGCAGAGAGCTAAGCAAAAACAGCGTGCAACTGAGCAACTGTCATTTAAAAAAAAAAAAAACACCAAAATCCTTGTTTAAGCACATCATAAGCTAAATAAACACTGACTATGCATGAATGAAGAAAAATACTATATTTCTGTGTAGGACACTGCTAGGCTGCCTTACTCAAAACAAATGGCCCAAAACATAAATAAATAAATAAATAAATAAATAAATAAATAAAGATGATGAAAGCCTTTTTTTCAACACAGAGCAGAATTTAATACAAGATAACAAAGCACAAAATGACCCTTTACAAAATTTCAGGTGCTATTTGTTAAACCTCAAGGGCTGTTCAAAAAATGAAAAAAAAAATGTTGTAATTTCTTTATACAACTGATAAACTTCTAGATATATTATCTAAATGCATAATACATATATTGTCACCCATAGCCAGAAGCAAGCTAGGGAGTATTCAGGTGCTAGTTTGGCAAATTCATTTCTCTGGCTTCTTCTCTTCCTTCAGGAGTGCTCAGTGCTCAGGGCTTGTAAATAAGAAAATTATCTTTGCTGACTAACACTCATGATACTTCCTTGGGGTAATTAGAAATGATTAAGCGGTTGCATACAATAACAAAAGCTACGAATCCAACTATTGTCAAATCATACACATCCATCTGCTCTTCCCCACACTCAAAAACAAGTTAATCAGTTAAAACACTGTCAGCAAAAAAAGGAACAGGACAGCTACATTGTAAAATAGGCATGGGCATGTTTTAAGAGGCAACGAACCAGACACTGCTTTAACTATCAAATGTGCGAATCTCAATAACTCCCATGGAAATCTGCATAAGCTCATAAAATGGTTTAAAAAAAAAGTATATTATTTTATACCCACTGCAAGCACATTGTTTAAGAAGTACCTGTAGGGTAGCGCTGCCTTTTGGAATCTAGAATCCACTTCGTAATCTCCACCCCACCCTCCCTCTCTAGCCAGATATTTCTTAGACGCTATTAGATTACATCCAAGTATTTAAAAAAAGGACCTCAGCTATGCAATGTTTAGATGTAAAGACGGAGTAGGGATTAAATGCCAAGAAACAAAGCCAAAAAAAAAAAAGAAAAAGAAAAGTGAAAAGTGAAAAGACAGTAAGGGCAGTCAGACAAACACAAAAGAAATAAGCAAACTTAAAGCTCAGGAGTCAGGGTTAATCTCCAAATAAGCACACCTTAAATGCTATTGGGGGAGTGCCTAGGCAGGGTTTAAAGTCATCCTGCAGGTGTGCCTTTGTAAAAGATGGCCTTTGTAACCTCTCTCTCAGCCATAATAGGGACCAACCAAGACAGAGCATTTGAGATGCTGCCTGTGGGCACCCCACCCCACCCCCTTCTCCTCTTCCCAAAGTTTAGCTAATAGAAGAGTGCTGCTGGATTATCACTCTTCAGAGGTGAGTGCTTCGATGATCTGCAGGTCATCTGCGAATTGGCTGGCAAATTTTACCCACAACTAATAACTTTGAAAGGGTTCTTATTAAATTACCAGTAACTAGGTTGTTTAGTTCTAGGTTTATAATACTAATTTTATAATACTTGGTTTTGTTTGACTTTTGGATATTACATTACAGTTGCAATGCTCAAAGCACTGCTTGTAGCAGATTTGTAGACAGTTGATATTATTTATTTAAAAAAAAAAAAAAAAAAAAAAAAAACCCTGCTCGGTTTCATTCTTTCATTAAGATTTCCTGTTTCTTTTTCTTCTTTTTCAAAGAAAATTAAGACTTCATCTGCACAAGAAAAAAAAAAAAAAACTGCACAAAACTCAGCTTTCCCTAATGGCTCATTGCAGACATTCTCCTCAGTCGTTGTAAGAATAATTTTAGTAATTCTTTCCCCATGTCCAATTGAACATTAACTTGCACATTATCCTGACCCAGTTAATATGACTTGTTTTCCGGCTTCAGAACAGAGAGCAACCCAGAGAAGGCCGTACACACACAACCTGTTCATGATTATGGCCAATACAGACATGTTTATACCAGGGATGCCTGAGGAACCTCTGAATACTGCAAAAATCTACAAGGGGGGTGGTGGGCTGAAGATGACATTAGCTGCCAATGTATTTTTTTTTTTTCGTTCTTTTTAATCCAGAGTATTGGGCATGTAACAATGCAACAAGGGCTGATCATTGCTCAAGCTGAGCACATTGAGAGATGAGCCTCAAAGCACCCTAGAAACTGCTTCTAACAGGCCACCAGAGCTTTCCCGTAAATGGCTGAATGCTGAATCTAGCAAGAATTTCGGTCTCAGAGCAGAAAGGGATACATTTTAAAACTATGTGCATTAACTATACTTTTCCCTATAGAATCGGCACTTGGCATGAATAATTTACCCACCGTTATGCTAATGGGATCATGAAAGTATCCCTCTGTTTTTTTTTTTTTTTTTTTTTTTTTTTTTAGAGCAACTATTCTCAGCTTTCAACAATTACCCCACCCAACAAAAAAAAAAAAAAAAGGCTCCTGAGTTTGCAAAAGCCTGCAACAAATACCTGGCAGTTACACTTCTTCAAAAACAGGTAAAGAAGAGTTTGTTTTGTAATTAGTAATGGTAAAATGTGACAGGTATCAAAGTTATGTACCTTGTTAGGTCTCAGTGTCATGCAATAATATACACGCTGTATATGGCATTGTTTGAAGAAAAAAAGTAAAAGTATAATCTGGCCTGTTTATTGTTGTGGTTTAGAGTTCTTCCTCGACTCCCAGCACTGTACCGGCAACATTCTGCACTAGCTAGTTCACTGTGTAAAAAGTGCTAAAACAGCTGGGAAAGAAGGCTATCAAGCAGCAGGGAATGTGGATGCTTTATTGTTTATCTTTTGTTTATGAGGCAGTATTCAGGTTTAATTGCTACTCTAAATTAAACGCTAACTGGCACCAGGAGACATCCTTTCACATGTACTAAGGGCTTGGCTATAGATGCAACAAGGCCTCCATCACGTGCATTGATAAAATTCCAACCGCTTCTTTTTTTTTTTTTTTTTCTATTCACAGAATTAAGTCTTTCACTTTGCGTTACCTACTGCAAAGCCTAAACTTGTATGCTGGCAATGTCTCTGATATCCCGAAATCGGACCTTTCTAAAGGTACAGTGATCATGCTAAAGAAAATGGAACTATTTAATGAATCAAGCTAACTAAAGCTGGCAGCACAGCAGTTAACATGCACTCAGCTTGCAGGGTGAGCTAAGCAGTTACTTGGCCAACTGTCTCAGTATTTCTGGGAATTCTGCCTATTCACACTGCAAGGATTGTTCAGTTGCTGCAAAATGTCCAGAAAATGATTTTTTTTACCAGAAAATGATTTTTTTAACCAAAAAATGAATGGTAAGGAAGGCCCTTTACAATGATCTCACATCAGAGATGTCAACATCATTTTTCTCTCAAGCATAGCTAATGATTAAGCAAGCATATTCTACTTGACTCAGTAATGGTTTCATACCTTCACACAGTGTAAAATACAATGGCACATTTCTATCATACAAAGCAACCACATGTGTAATTGGAAACAATAAAAGGTTAAAGCCTCAGAGAAATTAAATATAACTAAAAAATAATATATATCAGTGTCAACATCAAACAAATATGTCATGTAGATTCTTTAAAAAAGGCAATCCCGAGTTCCCTTTACTAATCGCACAATTCTTTTATAGACCCGCAGAACAAGAGACTTGTTCCTGAACTTACTATGCTATAAAATGTTTGTTTTGCAGCTGATCTGTACTGCCTCAAGTTTGCTTTCATTTTGAATAATAAAATAATTTTTAAAAAAGACTAATTACATATTATTGCCAGAAAATATAAAAACTTTAACCTTTTATCTGCAGTGACAGCTTCAACCTGGAAAAACTGCTGTATCTTACTCAGTATGCTTGCTTTTGCCCCCAAGCTGATAATTAATCTTTCCCACAGAAATCTACTCTGAACAAACTAGGTTGGAATTGAAGCTAGGCACTGTATTAAAGCATACCGACTTAAAAAAAAAAAAAAAAAAAAAAAAAAAAATGTTTAAAATAACTATAATGCTAAAAGTATAGAAATGTTTGCTTAGTTGCTTTTATATAATTCTGCTTTTTATTCAATCACATTCACTCAGTCATACTTAAGTGTTGCACAACTAAAAAATTGTAAAGTCGTCTAATGTCATACTGTAATAAATATAAACAAGTCACCCCTACATCAAACAATAATGTGTAAATACTTTTTCATAATGAAAACTGTCCTGTAAAAATAATTACTTAATTAAAAATAGCATAAAAACCAAAAAGAAGCTTGCGTTTGCAACAATTATTGAAAGGCCTTTCTACAGACATTATATAATCAAAAACATTTTAGCAGTCTGTGGAAAGTGCAAAGGAAACGCAGGACCCAAAGGGGCTTCTGAGACTTTTGTTTGAAGGAAATGGTTTGATTTTCAAGCTGCACACCTTTTAATGCACAGCAGAGGGATTTTCACATGCTGCTTTTCCCTGATAAAACCCAAGGGCCATCTCTGCTCTTCTGTTTCTTCCTGCAAACTCAACCCCCTCTGTATCAGACCCAACACAACAGAATCAAACCGGGCGACTTGAAAAACATCTCAGTCCCATTGACCTGTTAATGAAACTGCTTTTGGGGCCTGTGAATTTGCTGGGGAGAGGGGTGAAGAGGGAGCTGAGGTAAGTCACAGTGTCAAGCTATTCCTGGTGTTGCTAGCAGAGTTAGAGTTGAAAATGCTTCAAGCGTTAACATAATTGCAAGAATGTGAAAAATGAAGTGTCGGGCTCCTGAGCAAAGCAAAAGGTCAGAGCAAGCCTTGCACAAAACAACTCTGTGGAAGATGGCCTCATTAGACATTAAATCCGCTTGACGGTCTTCCCTTTTGTTTCTAGAAGATGTTTTCATGGTTAGATTTCTGTTAAGGCTATATTTAACCCCTTACCCAGTCACTCTCTTAGCCTGCACTGTATGCAAAGTACAGAGAGTGTATTCTCTTACATTGATCAACAGCTCTGGATCTGGACCAGACTGCAGTCGATAAAACCTTGGTGAATTACAGGTCACTTGTACTTATGCGTGTAAGATAATCAATACGCTGCAGATTTTTATTTTTTTTTCCTCCTGGCCAAGCAGTTATGACATGAGGAAAAAAAACAAAGAGCAGCCATACACTAATGAAATCAGGATTATCTTTCATATGTTGCTGCATGGAAAGCGTTTGTTAACTACAATTGATATTGTGTTTAAAGCATTCCACCAATGACAAAGACCACAAATTATCCAACATTGTATTATAATGCAAAGCAGTAGCAGTTTTGTGTTGCTTGGAGATATGAACAAAGTAAATGACCATGACTACATCTAACAAGTTATTCTTACAAAAACAAAATAGCTATCTGGCATAGCAATGCTTATTACATAAATTACCTAACATGCAACTCACATGCTTTAGGTCCTGGTTTTAGATTAAATAATCATCCAGCCTGGGTAATAGCATATGAACCCCAAATACAGTATAGTACTAATAATTCCATGTTTTTCTTTAAAAGTAGATACACTGTAAGTGTGTGTGTGTGAAAGGAAATGGATGCCATACACAGGTGAGTACACCCGAACCACTCATACTAATATTACCATTATAACACATGCACTAATATAATTACAGTTCAACCTATTTTAGTTATGCCTGCTTGGCGAGAAGGAGGAAAGGGTTGACTACTTACCTTGTTCGCTGCTGTTGTCTCCACTCTGGGAAGCATGGCCCCCGCTGGAGGGCCCTGGCGTGCCTGCCGAATGTGTGGAGGTTGCATCATCATGGTCTCTCCAAGACGCTGGGTTCTGGTGTGGGGAAGCCAAGGAATTTTTTCCACAGATACAGTTCCAGCAGCAAATTAGGAACAGAAAGTAGAGGGGGGAGAAATAAGGCAAAGGAAGCACATTAGCATCTCTAAAGTATTACAGTCACAGAGGACAAGCTTGCAATACGCTGTACATACTCGTCTCAAGAATCAGCTAACGGTGAGGTGTCGACTGTTTAATTTCTTTACAACAAGCACTGTCTCAACAGTTAGAATAGTAATGTATATAAAAGTCCAAACACAGAAAATATACACACATAAGTAATATCTTTAACAAGAAAGTATGGAACCATAATCTTATTTAGTAGAAAATGCCAGAGGTGTAAACATCCTGTTAAAGTTGGGAAAAAAAAGTGATATAACAAAATGTATCGCTACAGGATTACCAATGCTGTTCTGGAAAAAAAAAAATAATAAATAGCAAAACAATAATTCTCTTTCACAACATAACAAATACAGCTATTTGATTCCCAGAGTGAAAGCTTGCTTTTCAAAGAGGTAAATGCTGAAAACGGAAAGTTGCAGTTTTAGAGCAATACTGCTGAGTGTATTCTCTTCCTGGTCCTCCTCTCCTTTCCTAGTCATTCCCAATACTCTGCTGTGCTTAAAGGAAAACAGAATTTCTATTGTACAGGAAAAGCTTTATCAGCTCCACATGAAGGCAGGCAAGAGATGGCATCTCCTCTGGTAGAAAGGAGAGACACAACACATGAAACAGATCAGCCCCAGGCCTGCCCCTGCAATTGTACATGTCACCTGCATATTGACAACAACATGGCACTGACTGACACCATCTCTGCAATAGGAAAGAACAAATCCCCCCTCAAACTGTTCTATAAAAAAAAAATTACCATTTTTTTTTTTTTTTTGTAAGAGGCTACACAAACCAAAAAAGAAAATCTTTAAAAGAGTCCTGCGTTAAAAGCTAGGTTGTTAAACCAGTACTCAAATCAGTCAGGAGCAAAACACAGAGATTTAACAACTTTCCCTCCTGCCTAGCGCTTGTGCCGGAGCTGTGCCTATGAGCTACCCTTTTTATCTGCAAGTTAGGAAAGCACTCAAATAGCTTCAAGCTGAAGGCAAACAGCAGACAGGGGCTCTTCAGCCCTCTGCAGCCTCTTAGCGTCAGCTGTTTGCCGGATGGTAATCAGATAAAGAGCTTGAAGAATTACATGAAAAAGAGCAGAAACAATAGCTCGGCATGAATTTAGCCCTCCAACAACGAGCAAGAACCTTCTTTTTAGAAAACGGAATAATTGCATGTTCACCTAGGCCAAGGTTTTGGGAATGAGGCATAGTGATGTTAATTTATGCACTGAGGTCTCTTTTAAGCCATCTTTTTCTACAGATCTCTACCACAGATGTTAAAATTACATTAATTATCCAGTAACACCTCCTTTACGTTTCAAGGCAAATGTCATTAAAAAAAAAAAAAAAAAAAAACCCCACACAAAAAAAACATCATACAACCTATCTACGCCAAACCAGACTGTGTGTTCTGAAAATGAACTGTTGTTGTTCTTGGGGAAGAAAATGACTAGGTACAGATAAAAACACCCACTGCTGCCTATCCCTTCATATTGGCCTTTGCGCTGCTAAATGTCATTGTTCGTTGTGCAGGACTGACTACTTTGGTTTGAGCTGTATAATTACTGTGTGATTTTACTTGTAGATTGGTTATACAAAACAGAAAAGTGCCAGGCATTCTAAGACATTCACTGTGCTAAATAATTCTAGGACCCAAACATAAGTAAATGGTTTAAACACAGAATATTACATATTTTACATATGTTCTGTTTGAATACATTTTTTAAATTATGTGTTTAAAGACACTTCTCACAATTCTCTGCACTCACTTCTTAAATCCCACAGCTACTTCCTTTCACTACTTTGATATTAATTATTCAGTAACTCTCTTAATACACAGGCTCCTGACTAGCTGAAGTTGTAGCAGTCAAACCATTTTCAATATCTTTAAAAGTCAATTTAAGTTGAAGTCGTGAAACTGCGTCAACATCCGCCTCAACGATGCAATTTAAAGTGCAAAGGCAAAAGCATTGCATGCATGCAACAATTCCCAATAGCTTCAATAATTATTAGGAGTCAAACATGGTTCATTCCTTGCTCTTTCCTAATTGTGTTAAAGAGTGCAGTTACCCAGAGAAAGGAAGTAAATACCAAGCACAGCACAATGGAAGTAGATGGAAAATAGATACAAGAAGCTAGGTCTCCAGGGTCAGCACTTTCTATTTGCCAGGTTACAAACGTACAGCTGATAATGCAAGTTGTAATTAATATAAAAGCAGGAGACAATATGGGGAAAGCTTGTACTAGCTAGGCCACAGGAGAACACTGTCGCTATCCACCGTTTCTCATTTACACACACCGCCTTGCCTGGAAAACACAATTTTGCCAGTGCTTTCGTCCCTTGGAATTTAAAAAATTGATTTAGCACCATCATTGAATTTTGCTAAAGCTAGAAAAGAGCAGAGGAAGTATATAGGTCTCTTGGTATATGAAGGAAATCGAATGTGTTCCTCCTCAGTAGAAGGTGGATCCCCAGTACTGGGAAATGTAAACAATTTTACCTATCAAAGTGTGTTTTTTTAAAGGGATAAACCTTTTTTTTTTACTGGCAGGCAATAGAAGTCAAAACCACATAGAGATCTTATATTGAGATATACTTTTTATTTACTAATTGCCTTTTGCCCCCAGGGAGGTGGTTCAACGGGTCAAAGATTTCAATGCCACTGTATACTGTTACAATGCTGGGGAAGTTAAATGCTAAGCAGTGCTTATTGTTGGCGTAAAACACATCATTCACCTATAAATCTTAGGAGAAGTATATGTTACAGAATGCCTTGCCTCAACCTACAGTCAAGATAACTTCTTACATGTTTCGGCATAATTTAAAGCATAATGATATGTTTTAAATAGCAGCCAAAATTAACCTTACTTTTCTACTAGCAAAGACAAATTTCTAACATAATAAATGATCTAGTGAGTGGAAAATTAAATATCTTCTTAGAATTTATAACAACTAACTGTCTAATAACAACGTGGTAAAACCTATTTTTGGGGTTTAAATAATCCAGTGTTACTATGGGACACAGTACCAAACACGTTAATGAGTATTAACTCTATCTGGAATCTGTAGTGTGTCTATTTTTCACTGTAGATAGTTTTGCAATTCCTATTAATTACGTTTACAATTTAAATCTCACTTAAAGGGAAGCATTTATGGGCACTGTACTAGTAAGCAATGGAAATTTATCAAAAACACAGCTAATATGCAAAATATTGCAATGCTGTCATTTATAAAGTACTGGGGGAATAAAAACGGTGATATACATTAACATTACAATGTAACTGCTTGAAACAATAAACTTAGATGTATAAACAAAGCTGATTGCACATGTTACATTTCCCTTAATGCACAGAAAAGCAGGTATCAGGTTTACAATAGGGAGTTTTATGCATAGCCATTCCTTTGAGTTGACCCAGATAAAAGGTATTCCACTTGTTGAAGACAAAAGAAAATGCAAATAAAGTGAAAAGCAAGGATGTGCTGTGTGGGTTAAAATAACACAGCCAATACAATTTTCTCTTTGTGCACAAAAACATTATTGCTCTCTACGTTTTACATAAACACTGATAAATCTGCTTTGCTGGCAGTCTCTCATGACTACAAATGAAATTGAGGCATAGTAGAAATGTTTTGGTTCAGCTAATGTGTGGTTTTGATAACCTACATGTAGCCTTTTTAGTAACTACAACCAACAGCCTTAAGCAGAAGATAAAAAAAAAAAAACAAGGACCAACAATGATACCAGTAATAGGTGTAAAAAAACAGTGACACACTACAAGGTGTGCCAGGAAATAAATTCTGTGCTAACACATGCGTCACCTTAAGAAAATGAGAAAAGAGCACACACCTCCAGAAAGGTAGACAAAAACATGGGCTGTTGTCTAGTGTTTCTGTTCATTAGAATCAGTTAAAATTAATTTGCGCTTCCAACTATGGCTTTGGGGGGGGGGGACCTTGAATATTTTGAAGAATGGCTTAGTCAACTGAAATAGCAAAGAATACACCAGTGTTTATCACTATGAATTCTAGAGGGACTAAGTTATTGCTATTACTTTATAGATGGCATCAAGAGTCTATGTATGTGAGAGGCAGAGAGGGGGAGGAAGGGCAACAGATGTAAAAAATCACATGCACCAAAAAGGTGTACAAAAGGACTTATTTTCATTGACATTGGTCTAAACCAATCGGTTCAAAGACAATAGAGCATTCCAAATGCAAATACGACGATGTGATTACTGCCTACCATCAGGTAAAGAAAAAAACAAAGAAAAAGAAAACAGGCTGTCTCCTTCGTTCTGAAGTGGCTCATCATCTACACTATGCCAGCTTTCACCAAATGAGATCTAGCCTCGGGCTATGTATTAAAAATGCATATCAAAGAACAGAAAAATGGACGTGAGAGAGTCAAACTAAATAAATTAGCATATCTAACTATCAGATTGCCTCTCCCTCTGTGGCAAAAAGAGAAGCTAGTAATGAATTGTACAAAAACAAAAAAATCCCTTTTCAAAATACTTTTACTGCCATCAAACAGCACATTTCTTTCCACAACTGTCTGTTGCCCATTATTCCCCATTTCAATCTGAAGTTTATTTTCAGATGAGTGTAAACTCAGCACAAGTTCACCTCTGGCTTTGTGTCTGTACATGTTTTTAGACAGGCTTGTTAATATTTCTGCCGTGGAAATATTCAGTCCTTGTAAAAGAAGGAACATGGTGTATTGTAGTCTATTAGACTCTTGTTATGTTTAAAAATAGAACTAATGGCATTTTGTACATTTTCTAAACCAACAAGTTCAGATTGCTTTTCTTTGTGTGTGTGTGTGTGTGTGTGTGTGTGTGTGTGTGTGTGTGTGTGTGTGTGTGTGTGTGTGTGTGTGTGTGTGTGCGTGTGCGGGTGTCTGTGTGTGTTTGTGAAGTCTTACTAAACCCATGTCACACAACCTAACCCAATAGCTTTAGTCAGTATTAGCGCCTCTTGAAACATTTTAATGCATTTCATATGGGACAGATTAGACTTCATTTATAGCACCATATTATAATCAGTTTAAAACTCAAACTGTTAGGGGGTCAGCGTTACTTAGGGAATGTATCTGCTTTTCCATAAGCTTAAAAATGAAAGCTCTTGCTCTCCAAACTAAAGCAAACTGCATATTTGATATTGTCCTCAAGTTTCTAGATGGTGTTCTTATTGGACAGATTAGTGACTCTTTGAGAACAAACAGCTGTACTAAAATGCATAGCTGAAATCCCAGTGAAATAAAAAGCTCTAAACTAAAATACCAAATTAAGTGGTAACCCTTGATGGGTTGAAGATAAATGGGTGGTCATCCACACTCAGGCTTGTTGTTGGCATCTTTAATTATTAAATTAAAAGTAGTACTTTACACAATGGTCCAACTGCAATGTCTAAATTTGAATATTATAATGGAACAATTGGCTTGGGCATCTGCCATCTGCCACGAAACTAAACAGACTAGTTTATCTAATCTCTTTAGTATAAACAACAGCATGCCTCATTTCTACACTTACACTTGAAACAAACTCTAGTTTCAAGCTTAAACAGAAGTTGATAAGGCTCTGCAATTTTCCAATCACCACAAACTGAGCCACCGTTATCATGCACATTGTGTGACTGTAAATAAAAACGTAAATCTAAACAAAACACCAATTTTCCAATATTACCAGACGAGCCGTGACAGACGCGGCAAAGTTACTTTGCATAACACTTATATCTGCCGTAATGCCTAATAGGCTTGAGCGTGTGCAGTTGATAGATATCAATCCGTCACAGTATCAGTGAATATAGGCTACTGTACTCTCAATTTTATAAAACTGTTAACCACATACCACTTTAATCTTAAACAGACATGGAATCATCATCACTTACATTTAACCACAATGCATTACATTCATAACTGGTATGTGCAGTATACATTACTGCGCAGATGCACGAGATTTTTTTTTTTTTTTCTCTGTACTAAATCGCTTTCCGTATTTTCAGCTTCGCAGATGATTTACACTGCGTTGTACAGTCCGGCTCACAATTGCTTTTACATCTATTGTGATAATAACACAGGAGTTACAACAGCACTACTACAGTGCCGGCCAAATCAATATTAAAAATTAAACCGTCACTTCAAAAAAACACCCATTCATATTTTGATCATGCAAAGCAACCAAATCCAATCAACCAGGTAACTCTTAACTGAAGCCCTTTCCTTTTGAATGACTGCTTCTCAATTACTGTGCCTCTTGTACACTCTCGCATGCAGTTTTTAATTCAGCCATTCTCCTTCTTAATGCAAACTCTCAAGATTCCAATGTAATTTCTAGGATATATTATTTGAACACAATTAAGCGCCCAGAACCAAATTCTATCTGCACCACAGATAGCAAGAATAATAATGTCATACAAATCAACGTGTTGTATAAACAAAATAGCAATGGCAAAAAAAAAAAAAAAAAAAAAAAAAAAAAAAAAAAGTTTAATAAATAACAAAAACATCTCTACCAAGTTAATCAAAATTAATATAAACATCGCTTTGGCACTTAACATTATCACGCAACATTTTAAAGTCTATCTTTCTGAAAAACAAAGTCAATTCGCACAACACAGCGACAAGTGTCAGCATGCACTGTGACTATCTGAGGAATTGTACAGTTTACTATTTACTGCAAAAGCAGCAGGCTAATAATCAGTTAGCTATTTCAACATATTAATAATCCGTGTCAACATCGTGGCATTGGATTAAGATCTAAAAATAGATAAACAGTATAAAAGCAGCCTACGAGGAGGGGAAAAGGAAAAAAAAAGTTCAGTCGCGGTGTGTATATCCGATTCCTGAACTATCGACACCCTTTCTTCAGAATAGGAAAAAGGAAATGAACATCACAAGCACTGTAAACGAGCATTTAAAATACTTTTTAAAGACATTCTTTCAAGTGAAAAGACAAAACTGCGGCGAAAATTTACAAAACATGCACAGCAAGCAATCGCCCATAAAAAAAAAAAACAAAAAAGTGAAATGAATGCGGTTTAAACAGAGAAACATACATGTAAAACCCCCAGCAACTCACATGATCAGCTAAGTTTGTTGAAGATCCTGAAAGCTCTTCGAGGTCCGACTTTGAGTTGCCATCCCTTTCGTCAATAACAAGATCGATTGGCATTTTTCCTTTTAAACAACTAATGTACCTATGGCAGAAATTATCACACAGCTCGTGGACCTAAACGCAAAGGAAAATACCTTTAGAAAGATAACCCAGCGATCTAGTCCAAGAATAACTATAATTAAGAGGCATAGCAGTCAATGGCAAGGAAACAATAGTGAAATCTTTGCTGCAGTTATTATTCTCAGGAGACTGGAGTATCAAGTTGAAAGGCAGAAAAAAAGAAACCATGTCAAACCGAAAGAGCTATTCATGCAGCAGAATAGGATTTTATTATAGCATCTTTATGTGAAAACATAATGTGGATACCGCTGGAGCATATGCATATATAATTAAACAAAAAATAAAATATGGATTGCAGTTGTTATCATTAAAACATGTCGTTACGTAACAACACCTGTACTTTGTAATCGACTTTCTCTCATTATTATTATTATTTATTATTATTATTATTATTATTATTATTATTATTATTATTATTATTATTATTATTATTATTTAAATCTGTTTTCTGCTGTTTGTTTTAATTGACGCTGCAGTGGTTTGATATAGTGTTGTAGCTCCATTACATTAAAAATAAATAAATAAAAAATAAATAAATAAATAAATAAATCAGGCAATCAGACACCCATTGTAATACTTGGGTAGTTTCTTTCATGCATCACTACATGCTTCTAAAATCACAGTTTATTTCTGACTGTGGAAATTAATTTAATATGTTTTCTGACGGACTGTCAGAGCAAAATACACACACATTGTTTATCGACAAATAATAATAATAATAATAATAATAATAATAATAATAATAATAATAATAATACCATACGTGATAAATTAAACATTGGTCTACCTTAAAGCCCCACTGCAGAGAAGGTGTACAATAATTACCAGAATTTAACATTTTTAAATATTTCCAAACATTGTTTTCTATGTATATAAAAAAAATACAAACTCTTAGTTTACCTTTTCTAACTCCAAAAGATGAAACCGTAATACTTGTATGGCTTGAATCATCTGTGTAAAAAAAAAAAAAGATTATATGTATATATAAAGAAGAATTGATAGAGTAAAAAAAAAATAACATATTTATGTGTTGATTAGCTCGTTTAAGTAATTAATGCATAAGCAACACTATGAAACCACGACCGAAAGCAAAACTGTTGATTTTGAGTTTTAAGCATATGATAACAATTAATAGACTATTCCAAAAAAAAAAAAGCAAGTTGTATTGGTATGTATCGATCTGAACCTTTTTGCAATTATTATTATTATTATTTTTAATTTATTTTACAAAAATCCGTTCCCTTGTGGATCCGAGGGTACAGCGAAATAATATCTGAACTTCAGTGACAAAATCTTTGAATATCCACCCGTTGCCTTTATTGCATATTGCATGGTTTCAAATTGAGAATAGCCCAAATTAACAAAATAATTGTTTTAAAATTTAAAACAGTGATACTAAGCAGTATCTTCCTTCAGCTCAGCCTTCTCCTATGAAATGCATTACCATGGAACACCCCTTCTGTTTTTTCCTGTACACTTCAAAGCGATCTCCTTAAGAAACATTCATGTTGTTCTTTTTCCAAACACACACACACACACACACACACACACACACACACACACACACACACACACACACACACACACACAATCTTTGTTCCATTCGACAGAGTAAACGCAGCGCTTTGAAAATAAACCATCAGTTATGTGCATAGTTATTTAGTTCTCTAAAAGTCTGTACAGTGTATAAAATATAACCATTTATAAAATTCTTACCAAATTGTCCAATTCTGGATTTGATGAAAATAAAGGCTTTTCTGCTCGAACCTAAAATAGTGGACGGAAGGTACATCAGTTAGTTGCTTGGTTCGCTCGATCTGCTTAATAGAACAGTCCTTTCGTTTTTAATCTTAACCAAAGTCCAACTTAAAAGTACTACAATGTATTACATCTACAGTTTACAACATCATTACATATATCATAAACAATATCATTAGCCAAAACGGAAGTGTACGATCGTGGCCACGACTAAGACAGTGGGGAGTTCAAATGTAATGAAAAGTGACCTGTTTAGCAAACACTGCGATATCCTCGTTGAAGGAGTCGGAGGAACAGACATCGCCTCCCGCAACGCCGGGCTCTCGGGGTGTGCAAGTCGCCAGCTCGCATTTCTCAAAAACCAGAGCGAGCAGGGGGAATAGCGGGTGACTACAACGGGGAAAAGAGCAGTCTCAATATAGCATTTTATAACTTCAGCTAAGCGAGAGCTTAAATACTTCACATTGAAATTTAGCACTCCCGACTACAAAAGCAACAATTACTTGAATTACCAGAAGTTGAGAGTATGGCAGTTGTGGGTTAAATTAAACAACAGACACGTTGCACAATAATAGCATGTGTTACACATATACAAGAAGTGCAAATTCAATTCCATTGTTATGACTTGCGTAGTTGAATGAATATGGTTATAGCATATTGCTGCTTATTACTTTAACTTGTAGCATTTATCCGGAATAATGGTTTATTATCCTGTCAATATTACTTTAATGTCTGTATTAGGCCCTACTTTAATTCATTTCTTCATACATTATTTATGTTGCCTCTCTAGACAAAATATTGTCTCTTTAAACAAAATATTCCACAAATAAAATGCATTTTATTTTAACGCATGCCAGCTGCATGAAAATGTAACTTTGTTGCTTTGTTTTTGCTCCTCAGATTATATGGTAGCTTTCATGACTGTGGTTACCTGTAACAAAAAATTTAAAAAGTTGAAAACTACACTCCTTAAAAGTGTAAAATGTAAATAACGCTTTTTAAAAAAAATAATAATTCTGAAAAAAAGGCAGTTTGCAAAGTGGCCTGATGTTTTAATTTCTTTAAAATGCAAATTAAGAATGTTCTGCTAGAGAGTAAATAAATTCTAAAGAGTAAATAAATATATATATATAAAAAAAGAAATGCATATTGTTGTTTGTTTTTAAGTTTTACACAGTTAAATGATAAAGTTGTTTTCCAACTTAGTTTAAGCTTAAAACTCTATGTATACGAGTTGTATTTGTCTACCTACCCATAAATGGAATCTTTATCCCTCTTCAAAACATCGTTGATAGCAGTTCCCATGCTGGTTGGCATTACATTTGGATGGGGTGCATGTGCTCCATAGTGTTGGCTGGCATGTAGCGGCGGCCCATGGTTAAGGTGGTGGACCTGCGGTAGCGGCCGGGGGGCGTGAGGGTCTCCGTACATAGACGCTGGCACCCCCACTCCGTCCATTCCACCATAATGGGGTAGTTCATCGTACTGAAAAAAGAACAGAATATAACCAGAGGTAAGCAAATAGAACAAATAAGTTGAAAAAAGCACTAAAACGAGCGATCATTTCTGTACTGAAATCATCTGGTGAAAAATAAAGCAGACATAAATGTAAAAAAAAAAAAAAAAAAAAAAAAAAAAAAAAGAAGACAAAGCACAAAAAAAGAAAATAACACGCAAAGATTCGCCAGGAGAAGAGGTCTAGCCTAAAAACACAGAAACGAGCAAAAATGAAAAGGTCTGAAATTACCAGAAACATTTCTAAACTGCAATCCCTCTTCTCCGTCAGTTTCATAAAACCAGCAAATTACTTATGGACCCCTTTTGAAAACAGCCCTGTGTTTTGGCAGAGAGGGGGCCGGTTAACCAAAAACTGAAATTAAGGTAGGGAAGTAGCAGAGCATCATTGAAAAGCGTAAAAGATATATTTTTTTATGAATCTATTTTTTTCTATTGTTTTTTTTTAAACATATGAGCCGCCGTCATCAATAGAAGAGTGCAATCGGAGAGGCCCTCTTATAGTGAACTTGTAGTTGGTAAGTGTGGAGATTTAAACCTACCCTTTGCGCCATCAGTCTGCGCTCCAATAAACTCCTGGATGTGTCGTATATTTAATATCCCAGTCCGGTTAGAAAGTGATTTAGTGGAGAGATTCCTTTTCCAACCAACTTAGTGATTTCTCCTATTTTCCAATATGGTAAAATGCAAATACAACGACCAAGAAGAGTTTGTGCAATTTTTTCTCGTTTTCCCGTTTGCAAAACAAAAAAATAATAATAATAATAAAGTCAAACACCAAACCGAAGGTTATAATCGGCCCGTCAACAACCCGCATGTAACTAAACTGTCGTGTCTCATGGCTTTTTGCCACTCCAGCTGTCAATCAAAGCCAGGGGTTGTCAAGGTAATGAATGAATGATGGTTGGTGATGATGATCAAGAGAGGAGGAATCTTTTAGCCCGTTTTCTTCCAACAACTCCGCTTCCACCTTTTGCCTTAGAATCGCTATGTTTTTTTTTTTTTGTTTTTTTTTATTATTATTATTATTACTGCAAAGAGAAAAAGCAATGGAAATTAAGAGATTGCAATTCAGATCTTTCCTCTTTCCCTTTTGGTATTTCGTCTCTCCCTCTCTCTCGCTCGTTCTCTCTCCCTCTCTCCCTCTCTCTCTCTCTCTCTCTCTCTGAGATGAGTGAGTGTCAGTAAGTGTTGGCAGGTTGGCTGCTAGCTTGCTTATAGAACAGAGTCAGTTTGCAGCGCCGATCGGCGGGAGAATGAAATGACGGAACCCGGAAGTAGTGGTGGCCATAGCCAGTCCTGCAACAGCTATTGAAAGAGGAGAGACCAAAGGATCCGATATGCAGAGTATGCATTAGGACTGCTACAAATCCACACGGGGGGAGCCAAACAACATATCATCTTAACTAAACCAATTCTTCAGCGATAACAAGAATCAAAACTGATGGGGGGGGGGGGGGGGGGGGATTCTGTATCTGACACTTTGACAAGTAAGAAAATATAACCTACTTCAGATACATCTCTAACAGTGATTTACGGTTTTACTAAAACACTTTTTAAAAGTAAATAATAATAATAATAATAATAATAATAATAATAATAATAATAATAATAAACACATGCACACATAATATGTAAAATTCATCGACAACAATATTTAAAATGACACATTTTAAATAACTTTCGCGCCTTATTTTTTTTTTATTTGACCAAATATAGGCTATTAAAATAAATACGTACATAAATACGTAAATACTAAATAAATAAGTAAGGACAATAACAATAATTGACACATTTCTGTTGCAGCACGTTGTAAAATATACGATAGAGAATAAAGAATCAGATGATGTTAACTGAATGTAAACTTAACTTTTGGAGTCCTTCGCCCTTTTTGATTTTTTTTTTTTTTTTTTTTTTTTATGATGCTAAAGCTTACTCGTTATCTATGTTGTGGCTGCAGTCGGTAATATCTGTTAATCTTGCTGCTAATCACACCATGGCTATTTAGCGAATTAAGTGAGATGGCGCACCCCCTTGAGCACGAAATGAACCTTTCCAAAAAAAAAAAAAAAAAAAAAAAAACCTTTTGTGGGGAAAGTAATTTTTTGTGCTTTTTCTTTCCTCCAATCCGCTGCCTGGATACAAATCCATGCCTTACCTCAGTGTAGTCAATTATCAAAGCTCCCTAAGATCATCAATCATGGGAATGCTTGAAGTTTCGAGGAGGAGCAATGGTCTTGCCGTCGATTGCTGCATCTTTGGCCTTTTTCCGTCGCGTTCACGCTCCTTTGCGCACAAAAACCTTAACCAGGCCATTTATCCCCTTTAATATTTAGCTTCATAAGAGATAATGTACCATATTGTGCATATGACATCACAGTATAAGCCTATTGATAGGTTTTCACGTACATTGCTAAATATATTTGATTCCAAAATGAAACATGTATTCTAGATGGTTAAACTGGTCGCATATGTTCTGGGAATGGGGGAGAGGAGGGGGCTCAAGAGGTCAATGTACTCCCCCAAAAAGATAAATGATTGAGTACTCGGAATTGTGGTAGCGATAGCTAGAGCAATTAAACTGTTTGATTAAACCGGGCATCATAACAACACTTATGTTTGTAGGGGGAAAAACAATCCCTGCATGAAAAAAAGTAACACAGTGTTGTTGACAAACGGCAGTGGACATTTCAACTTGCTATGATAGCCTGAGAAGGAACTCTACTGCTGACTAATGTAGCAGTGCAGCATGGAAAAAAGCCATTCACGAGCACTTTTAGCAAGCTATTGACGACCGACCATTCATTAAGAGACCTGCAGTTTAAAAATACTCCTGTGCATATGTCTTGTATAGTAACGATTGGCTTGTCCGGAATTAGAATGGTAAGTGAATTTATATGCTTTGTTAAGAATGATTCTGCCGTAATGTGGGCGAGTCTTCGAGAACATTAGATTGAAAGAAAACAGTTTCTTGGTCAGATTTGAAGAAGAAAAAAAAAACAGCCTTTATTTTACAGTACCGTGCAGATGTGATGTGAATGTCCTTTCAAATATTTTTGGTGAATAAAAATATTAGAGTAGCACTGCATGTAAGTTCTTTTTTTTTCACTTTTGAAATATCTGATAGAAAATTTGACAGAAAAGGTTTGCAGATTTACCAAACGGACGCAAATTGCACAGATTATGCCTATAATCCATGTTATATGTGCATGTTAATTACGTTTGAAGAAGTATGAAAAATGAATTATTTTCTTTTATTACTTTAAAAAAAAATCTTGTTTATAATGTAAACTATATTTTTCATTAACCGTCTTTAACATTGAAATTTCCGTTTTAATTTAAAGACAATGTAAATAGTAATTAATGTATTGTTTTTTTTTTATGTATTTAGCAAAGCCCTGTTTTATTTATTTTTATTTATTTATTTATTTATTTATTTATTTATTTTTTAATACAAAGGTTAACGTAGCTAATACATAAACTGGGCAAATATGTACTAAAATTGTTCTATTGCCAAATACATTTCAACATATAACAAACTTGTAGGCCTACAATGTGAGTCTGATTTGATTTTGTTTATTTGTCAAACCTATTCTGTGACATTTAAAACAGTTAACATGTGTTCTTACAAAGTGTATGGCAATCCTGTTTGATAATTAAAATTATATATGCGGCAAACATTTTAACTACACATATCCTCTGATTGTATTTTCTTTAATTACATTACTTTGTAGTGCATTAACCCTTTTTATTATGAATTTCCTATTCCCAGAGTAGCAATTAGATAAAAATGCATCTGTGTAGCCAACTGCCAACATTTTATATTCATTGCAAAACCGATGTATTTGAAAATGTATTTTCAAGTTATGCAGAGTTAACATGTTTTGCCTTTAGAAAACTGTATCTTTTTTTTTAATGCAGCAAGGTACAAATTAAAATACCTTATCCTTAGTAAATCCAAAGTCTGTTCCGCGCGTCAAGCAACTGCATTGTGAATATTTAGTAAGGGGATCATATTTAGACAATTGCAAATCTGAGTCCGGTGTAGAAGTGCAACTCCATTAACAAACAGTTATTTCACCCTTGCTAAAGATGGCTTTAACAGGCGGTACAGTTTCATCTCATGGTGTCATATTGGGGTCAGTTTAGGGTTAGTGCTCTCGGTGTCCGAGGGAGCTGTCCAGCTGTGTGGGTATTCATTAAGGGCAAAGGATCAATTTCAAGAAAAAAACACAGCTAAGACAAGCATGGGGCTAAAGATGTACTCCGTGTAACATCCTACAAGTGCACCTTAGCAAGATGACCAAACTCGAACGACGCTCCTGCGAGAACGCTGAATTTTCAGACAGATATCCTCTGAGCCATATAGGTTTGATCAAATATAAATAATGTACTAACCCTCAAATATTAATACTGCGATTTATCATTATGCAAAACAACTGTTTTAAATTGTGATATAAATAAAATGATATTGGTTTACAGAAACATAACAGCAAAAACAACAACAACAACAACAATAATAATAATAATAATAATAATAATAATAATAATAATAATAATAATAATAATAATAATAATAATAATAATAATACATGCTTATTTTCTACTACCTTAGCTTATTTTTTTAATATAATATATGCAACCATTGCACACAGTTCGTGTAATTTAACGATCACTGTGAGCAAAAAGAGATCCGTGAGTAGTCATAGCCTACTTTTTCTGGCTGCTAATACTTTCAGAAATACCTTTGTTATATTGGTTTCTTAAAATCGTGTGGTTTAAATCCTCTTAGTACCTATACATCTGTCGGGATAATTGACGCCTGACCAGACGAACAAATGACATCGTCCTTAATCTTGTTTGTTTGTTTGTATAATTGTTTGAGATTATGCAAATATCGTCTGACTGTTTAGCGGGGGAAATACGGCTACACTTGAAATGAAGATGTTAGGGTTTGTATATATTTCAAAGGAGTCTTGGAAGTAGATTTAAACAGTTTGGGCATTCAATGCAAATCTAAAATGTATATATTTTTAAATTTAAGTTGGCACAAGTGCAGTTATCTGTTGAATTTCGGCGGGTATAGACTACGATACCTCCCAAAGAACAAACAATGGAAAAACTAGTCAACATGGTGATGGTCATTATTATTATTATTATTATTATTATTATTATTATTATTATTATTATTATTATTATTATTATTATTATTATTATTATTATTATTTTCAATTGCAAATAAATGATTGACTAAGCGAAGTTTTTAATTTTTTTTTTTTAATTTTTTTATTTTTTTTATTTTTTTTGGTATTTCCATAAACTAAAATTTACGTATTCTGTAAGACATATAAATTAATTTTTATTTATTTATTTATTTATTTTTAACCTATACTTGTTCACATTGGTTCTCATATTTGTCTTTGGCCTTTTTCATTCAGTTGTACGCGTTCTTTTCATTTTTAAAAGTCAATGTTACCTCATCAGTTTGAACTTTTCTTGACCTTGCTTGCAATGTGACTGGGGTCCCTGAAAGTGGATAAAGTGTATTGAGTCACTCAGATTCTTGTTAAAGTTTCGACCTCACATTCCTAACATCTGAGGGTTTTTTTTTTGTTTTTTGTTTTGTTTTTTCTTTTTTTTTTTTTTTTTTTTTTTTTTTTTTGCCAGTGATCCAAAAAATATAGTTTTACTATCAAAATGTTAAGTACAGAAATGGAAATATAATTTTCTATTTAAAAAATAATAATCTGTGAGATATTTTCTCTTAACAAGAGCTCATTCTTGAAATATATAGCCCTACAGCGCTATCTGGCGGATTGACCTTAACAGCGCTGTAGTAAACGTTTTGTTTTCTTTTATATTCTCCGTTTATCAAACCGGAGCATTATTAGAGGACATTTTCTACATTGAATACTGGGAATTAAGTATTTAAGACATTGTTGCAATAGTTAATCGTAACTTTGTATAACTGTTAAATAGGATAGGTCCTAATTAAATCATTTTAATACGCAACGTTTGAAATATGGGTGTTTGATGTTTTTCGATTATATATTATTGTTTTACTTTATGCATTTATGTTAGGTTGAATCTAAATTGAATCTAAAACGATGAATTTGACCCTCTTCAGCTGTATTTTAAATGTTTCAACACACACACACACACACACACACACACACACACACACACACACACACACACACACACACACACACACACACACACACACACATTTATCACACACATTTAACCAAAGTCCAATTATACAGTATGGGTGCACAATACTTACAGGTTATATAAAGGCAATTATAGGTACCTGTTTTACTAAAATGCATTTGATTTTATATTCAAACGGTATGTTTTGGTATTATTCTGTATTCATTCACGTTTTTGCACTGTATGCCTGTGAAATTTAGAAAAACAAAGTACGCAACTTTTTGTTTATATTTGTTGTCATAAAAAATACCAAATGTTGCTATAGGTTCACGTTAGAGTTACTTATATAAGCCACATGTTTGAAAAATAATAAGTGATATCAATTCTCAGAAATAACTAAAACTTACATTACGGAAGGCTTA
This sequence comes from Polyodon spathula, assembly GCF_017654505.1. Classification (NCBI taxonomy): domain Eukaryota; kingdom Metazoa; phylum Chordata; class Actinopteri; order Acipenseriformes; family Polyodontidae; genus Polyodon; species Polyodon spathula. Next base: position 10,995,774 of record NC_054545.1, read on the forward strand.
AAAAATACTAGAGAAATGAATCAAAACTGTACCGTCGATTATTGGAAATGTTGTCGAATCTGTGTACTATTTATATCGGTAATACGTCTGAAAGTGCTGTGTTTAAATATGAATTATTTACATGTAGTCGATATTGTCAAAAATGGAAATGTTATTAGCAGTTATTACGATTTTGCTAACCTATACACTTTTAAAATAACCAAAATGAATTGAGTAATGTTATTCCACTTGAGATTCATAGAGACGGAAGAACATAAAGACAGACAGACAGACAGAACTTTGGGAATAAAAAATAATGAATTATCTGTACAATTTACACACTGTACACTCAATAGATACACTGTTCTCCGTGGTATATTTCTGCTATAGTCAAACTGTACAATTTCACAGCTGCTAAATAAATCATGCAATTGCACAATGTAAATAATGAGCAACAACAACGTAAAGGTGAAGAAGAGATATGCGCAAACTGCGAGGCATTTTCCTCACCTTGTAGTGAGCCTTTTTTTTTAACAGAAAGGCGTGTAATGGAATGTGGGTTTGTTGGGTAAGCAATCAGGGCAAGATATGAATGTTGTTTTGGAATAAGCGGGTCAGGGGAGAAAGGTTCTTCTCCACATCACTAGATGTAATTGGGAGAAGTTTAAGTGGAGTTGAGATGCTGTGAAGTTAATAGCACTGACCCTTTTTCAGTTCTCCTGTCACTCATCATTTATCAGACTTCGCGGCTTTAAAGAAGCAGCGGGGTACCCATAAGCTGTTTATTACAGATGCAAATTGTTAAATATTCAGGTATGCCAAAAGCGAACACTGTCATAATCAACTACACGTTCATATTGACTAGTGCAGTGTTTTATAACCCAGTATGAGCACGCTTGCCTGCTTATTTGGGTCATAAAAATATATGCATTTGTATTCCAATTTCTTAACTAGAGATGGACGTATAAAGGGTCGTTTATATATAAACACGATTAAGCAAGATGCTATGGTATAGGCGCCATACCAAGTTAAATTATCATTTTTGCTTCATTATCTGATAAATGAATTGGTAATATATATATATATATTACATTAACCAACAAAGGTTCATTGCCAGTATGGCTACTGTCTATTTACCCACGTAACACGGACCGATTGTATCTCTAGCGTGCATTGAACTGTGAACGTTATTTAACCCTGGGAGATATCAAATCATTTCTGTTTTGCAAAACTTGTTTTTCAATTATTTTTTATGGCTGTACGTTTGATGCACAATGCCGTTTTCCAGAGCAAATGAACACTTTAAATATTTTTTTAAGTATTCCTGGATTAAATAGCAGCATCACAGGCTTGGTGATGCTACAGAATGCACACATTGATTATTTTCAAAAGTGAATTGTACAAAAGTATAAAAACACTTTTTTACTTAAAAAAACAAACCAAAAATAAACATGCTGAGCATTTTATTTACATTATATTTTCTTTACCTCATTTGTAAATTCTGAGTGCTTCTTAATTAAATGCTGGTCATGGCTATTGACTAAATTGTTAAATGCATTAAAATAAATAATGATGAATGGGTTTCTTGTGGTTGAGTGGTCTAATGGCATGTAAGAAACATTTCCTATAGAAGCGATAACACATATTTTTCTAACAGTAGCTTCACATCCACTTTGCTAAGCTCATTTGTTATGATATTCTGAATTTTTTTTGTGTGTGTGTGTGTGTGTGTGTGTGTGTGTGTGTGTGTGTGTGTGTGTGTGTGTGTGTGTGTGTGATAATATTAACGAATGGCCTATAGGCTTCAGAATACACAATTCACCCAATGGTATCATATTAGAGGAAACGTCAATAAATAAATAAATAAATAATATTAATAATTTTATGATTTAATAATAATTTAGATATTCTACAACCTTTTACAATGCTATTTTAGAAGAGACTGCAAATAAAGTAAACATATTCTATCTGTTTATAAATATAGCCTATTAAGACTGTTTTTGTAAGGTTATTTTCTTTGTGTTAAAATCTATGACTATGCAGCAGTAAGAATTTAGCTTAAATCAATAACTGCATTGAATAATCCATTCAGCATTTTACAATCTCCAGGCAAACATATTGCCTTTCCATTGTTTATCATTTGGGTGTTTTTACTTGTCAGATAGTGACCCTTTCCCACTTGCAGGAAAACAATAACCCTAAATCCCAGTGCAGACGTTGTGTATTGCCTATTGTGATGCACATTTTGTTATGATATTACTGTAGCCTATATACAGTTCACCCATACACTTTCAGAATTACCACAATAAAATACATTCTGGATGTGATTGTAATTGTGATAATTACAATGGATAAATGCATATAGCACCACCAGACTCAAACTGACTATCACATACTCTATAGTGCCAGGGTGTGTGTGTGTATGTATCTCTCTCTCTCTCTCTCTCTCTCTCTCTCTCTCTCTCTCTCTCTCTCTCTCTCTCTCTCTCTCTCTCTCTCTCTGTGTAGAGTCTTATGTTGTCTTATTAACGGCATTCTTAATCTTGCGGTGCAACATGGTCACAAACATGCATTACATGCATTCTGATATGTCTCCTGTTCCAATAGTTGAATAGGCTGGTTTGTTTTAATTCTTCTGTCTGGGCTGCTAAACACATTTAAAGTGTATTTTTATTCGCCCCCAGTTTGATAAATCTGGTAATATCAATACAGGGGAAGGTGGCAATGCTTCTGAAAATAATTAAAATCAAGGCAAATAAATAGGTCATGATAGATGTAACTGACAATAAATTAGGCTTGAGTGTTGCCTAAAGGAACTATTAACACAACCACCACATGCAGCACAAAACTGTGTTGTTAATTAATTCCACATGTAAATAAAATGCAATGCACATTTAAGGAAAGCATGCTTTACCTCGTGGTCACCAATGCAAGTCAAACACAGACTGTGGATTTATGTATGCCTATCCTATTACTTGATTTTATGTGGACAACACAATTTGTTTTGCTTTGTTTTGCAGTGTGAATGAACACACACAGCTGTTGTTCATTTTAAAATTATTTTTAAAGTGCAACATTCTAAACTGAATATTTCATGTGTATTATCTGTCAAGAGCATTAGGGGGCATTACAAATGGAAACAAAATAATGTCCATGTTGTCATCCTCATGCACTTTACACTTAGTTATGTGGTTTCCAACTCTATAACAACCAAGGTGGTGTTTTCAGACTGGGGCTTATGGTGAATGAGGCTTCCTTTTTTTAAAGTAACCAAACATGTCAGAGTTACAAAAGCAGAAATAACTTGTCAATCTTTGTTTTCTGTTTCTAGTTCTACAAAGTGGTTATTATTTTACACGGGCACCAAGATATACACCTAAAAGATCCAATCCAAATGAATAGGCCCACTTATCAAATAACGATGGTCTAAGTTATAGAAGTGGAAACCTATAAGAAAATCTCTCTGGTATTGCAGCCACGTAAGGGACCCTGTAAAATGGATTTCATAGCAAGCTGGTTTTAGAGCGAGATCTTCAGACTGCTGCCAAAAGGGATAGACAATGTATAGCCTTCATATGGACCTAATCAAAAGGAGGGAGCTTACTGTATTAGGGGACATTATTGCCAGTTTTTAGCATATATCTTGCTAAAATAAACTTGTAGTATTCTCCTATATTATAAGACAGTTTCACAAGAAAGTAAAGGAGAGGGCCTTAAAGACATATATTATTTTAAATACTATGTAAACACTATGAATACATACAGTATGTGCACACACACACACATACATATATACATTCCATTTTACTTCCAAGTCCCATTTTACTTCATTGTTGTAAGCTCAATCAGAATTCTTTTTATTTCAGATTTTTTTTTTTTTTTTTTTTTTTTTTTTTTAGCACGGAACATGGTCAAAATATTTTGTGATAGAAAGTATAACCCCGAACATAGAAAATAAAATACAATTTTTACCGATATGAAACTTTAATGATAGAGGTCCTGTCTGGAGATGCATTTTAAGGGAAGGCTTTCATTCTCATTTCTGGACCTGGATGTCACCCACAGGTATAAGGTGATAATGGAATCTATTTCAAAATCTAGTGCCGTGTTTCCATTGTTGTGGTCTTAAAGGAATTAAACAAATCTAAGTCAAGTTGACAAATTGTTCCCAATATTTCAGTTAGACTTTACTGATAAATCAATTTTATGAATCAATTTGTTGAAATGTTTGTCAACATGAGTTTTTTTACAATATGATGTGAATAATTATTAAACATGGAAGAGAGAGATGCATGGGGTAAGAACCTTTCAAACTTTTTTCATCTGTTTCCCATTTTCCATTTTTTAACTTTTAAAGGTGAATAAACTCAAATATTTTCATTAAATGGTAACTAGTATTTTGTATTTTTTTCCTGTTCTTGAAGATGTCTGGTTTGTTTTGCAAAGTTCTAAGACATTTTAACTCCTGCTGCAAAATATTCAATGTAAATGGCATGGATTGGCCTTTTTTTAATCTTGAATCTTGAAGACCCTGTAGTATTTGTGACTAGTGTTCTGTCACATATTATACTGTACAGTTTAAAAAATAACACACACACACACACACACATATTTACATTAGTAGTTACTACATATTAAACATCTAGCCAAATGTAAAGTGTTTTCTTAGGTCATTGCATATTTTTACAGGAGATTATTATTTACAATGTCTGCCTATTTTGGTACGCTGTTCATGTAATAAAAATTACAAAATGTATTTTTCTCTACTTTAAACTTCTCATACGTTTCAGATGCTGATAAATAATATCTGCAAATGATGACAAGATCCCCTTATGGAAACATAAGAAGATCTTAATACTGCCACACTGAAATTCATAAACCTCCAACCCCTGTATATCAGGAATATCTTTCAAGTTTATTTTTACAATATTTATTGCTGTTAGCAAAAGGGTCAATAGCTCACCTCCTGGGGGGAAATACCATCAGGATAAATACATATTTTGATGGTATTAAGATCTACCCTTATTTTACAACCGCATTAATTAGACCCAAATTTGCACATTGAGACACATGGAATTTTAAATAAATAAACATAATAAAGAATAATCGTTTAAATAAAGTGTGAAATTTTATGTTACTGGTGTTTTTGCTAACCAAAATATTAATCTTATTTGCTCAGTCTGATAAAACAGAATTGTTAGTTGTTAGAAAGGAGTCACAGCTTCCCAAACCAAGTGTTGAGTTGCTATTCAGAATCCTGATGTATCCAAATAATTGGTTGAATGGTGTCATTTGTGTTTACTCAATAACAAAAATACTGAATGAGTAAAATATTCTGATACATTAAAAAGGGACCTTACATATCTGGATTTTGCTTAAATAATTTGCCAAGGTTATTTTTTCAGCTTTAGTTTACATTAACATAAATCTACTGTTTCTACTTTTTGTTGTAAAACTAGCACAAGGAAATCACATGTAACTTTTTTGACAACAAGAAGTCTTTGTTTTTTATGAATGTTTATGGCTACTTGATGAGGAAACCCGAATGGACACAAAACACAACTACAAGGTATTGTGATTTTATTTAAAAGGTTCACTCAGGGAAACATCTCCAAGATTATCGATAATTACACCATTGACAGAAACACAAGGCATTCGACCCTGGCAACACACACAAAAATACATTAGCAATGTTTCAAAGGTTCTCTAAGTTTGTGGGCATCTAAATATTTTAAAACACATTCATCCATATTTGTTCACTAAACAGTCTCAAATGTGAAGTTTTGAACTAAAGAATGAATACTGCCTGGGATACTGCCTGCTTGGCTAAATTACAGAACTGACTGTCTACCACTTCTTTTAATGACAACTGTGATAGTTACTTACAACTAAACCTGCAGCAGAATGATCATTCCTAATGGTGTAGCTGTGTCAAAAACATCACCTAATCAGCACAGAATGGGAATCTTGATATTAATGCACCAATCTAATAGAAACTGTAACCTTTGGATGAGAAGACAGACACAGCACAAAGAGTGTACCGAGGTGCTCATAAAAGTTAACCACAGTACATTTTCCATAGTCATTTTGCAGTACTCATGCTCTATATGAACTGTCTTTTGATATGTTTAGTAGTCTGTGTTTCATCATGCTTTCATGCTCTACTGCTTTTCTTTATAATACTACTGCAGTAAACTTTCATAAGGGCTTATGCAAAGGAGTAGGAGTCAGACTGAGCAGCTGTGTGATGCTTTGGCATAAACAGGAAGCAGTGGAGTCAGGGGAGAAAAGCGGAGGAATGGTAAACATGCAGTTAAACCTCATCAAGACCCTACTTCTGGATCCTCAGGTGACCCAGTGCCAACAGGCAGAGTTTCATAGGCAACAATGTGGGCTGGTATAACGTCAATAAGGCTGTAAGTTCTTAATTAAATGTAGTTTATTGAGCATTTTAACTTTTAACCAAAAATTATTTTAACTTGGATGAAAAATATTTTTGTATTGCATTGTAACGTGTATATACTTGTTGTACCAATGATTGTTGTGAAGTTTAATTTGATGTGGAGCAGTGTTCAGCAGCGAGGAGCAATGATTTGCTTTACTACAGAATTCATAAATAGTTTTTTTTTAAACAGTGTTAGATTTACAGAGGGGACCTGTAAGACTGAGGCCAAACAATTTAATTTTGTGATTTTTCTTTTTAATATAGTTGTTTATGATAATTAAAATGAGCATTTAATTAAGTCTTACGACTTTTCAATATTTAAAATGACAAAAGATCAGTTTGAAACACCCAGTCCCCGAAGCCATTGTACCCACGACATCCAAGGTCAAGATCAAGGACAAAACCAGTGTAAATGTCCTCGGGTCAGCCTCAAGGCAAAGACAAACTGTCATCCAATTTCATAAAACAAAAAAGATGATAGATTTAACATTCAAAATACACAAATGGATCTTGCCACGGGTCAGGTTAGGTACCCCATCGGTGTAAAGGGTCAAATGTTACATCCTTTCACAGTGGATCTCAGGAGTTGAAATTGATTTTCATGGTATTAGCTTTACAGCACAGTTCTAGAATATGTTTTTATAGAAGAAGAAGAAGAAGAAGAAGAAGAAGAAGAAGAAGAAGAAGAAGAAGAAGAAGACAAGTTTGTGGGTTATGCTCTTTTTAACGTTATATTCTGTAGAAACTCCTACACTCTGGAGCTTGGAGGCAACAGCTCTACAGCCTGGGCTCTCTAATGAGCCATGGAGCAGTAATACTCTGTAATGCTCTTTTTGTCTTTAAGCACATTGAGACCTCTGTTGTTTTTTTCAGTCTAAAAGCCATTTTTTGGTCCAGCCACTTTGGCTGACCTAGTGCAAGACAAAAAGAACTTGCCATTATTGTGATGGGCCAAATCCTTAAGAAGTCATCCCCAATTAAGCAAAATCAAATAAGGAATTCCCGGGGTGCCAATTTAAAATTTGTAATCCTCATTAAGCATAAAAAGGCTATTTATTATCTCATCCTTGAGAATGGCCAAGGGGGTAATATTTAAGCATTTTGTTCTTTTCTAATCAATTAGTATGTACAAGCTAAGTGTGCATTTTGTACTAATTGATACTAGAGGAACAGAAAACAAGCTTGCTAGGTTTATACTGCTGGAGTTATATGTTGCGAGTAGTCTAGTCTCTGAGGTTAGGATAACCATTCCCTTTCATTTTCTCTCATCACAAATAAAACCTCAATGCAATTGTCAGCTAACTCAGAAATTCATTAATTGTAGTCAAAGTGCATGTTTGCCCTCTTGAACGGTGATAGGTTTTTGTTTTGTTTTGTAAGAGGATGTATCCTGGAAGTTCAAAGCTAATCACTGAAAAAGAAAATCAAAACACACAATTTTGGCAACAAAAAGTAGCTACTGACAAATTAAATGATGTGTGTGTGTGTGTTTGTGTGTCACAGTCACAGTGAAATAACAACACTGTGCTGTATTGCAGTCAGGAGCTTAAATATTATGAGATTATTTGAGGTATATCCTGAAATGCTGGTCACATAAGGGCAAAAAGGTCAATGTGTGCATTCTTTACTGTACAGGTAGTTAAGAAGTCTGTTGGTGTAGAATAACTATATCCTAATTCAGAGATATAGTTATCTTGTTGGGATGAGACATGAATTTTACTGTAAATCATTTAACAATGCCACTTTTAGATAATCAGATAATCATCTCTTATCAGCATTAACTGACACAGTTCCCTTGGAAATGGTCTGTGTAGATTGGCGGTCTTCAGTCTTTGAAATAAAAACACAGTTCTACTTTTGCATAGAAAATGTTTTGACTGATATAATTACATGTTCAATATAAACAGGTTTCTTTTTCAAACTATTCATATTGGCTCGGACTAAAGGACACCTAGAAACAAAACAGTGGACTAATATGCATAACTCAAAAACAAAGAAGGTGCAGGTTATTGAATTTCTTTACTGCCATTATACGCACATTTCCATCCACATTCACAAGCTTGTAAGTGAAATCTTCGATGAGAAGAAGTGTGCTGTTCAAGAACAAATATAGAACCAGAGCTACAATAAAGGAATCTACAGGGGATACAACTCATATTTTCTTTGTAAAATTAAAATGGCTGGCTTGCAGGGTTCTTGGCTACTGCTATGGGTTGCTAAACATATTTTGTATGGCCATTTTATTTTTCTCTTCGTAAACAAATTATAGTGGTCTTAACAAAACCCACAGCCAATTAGAACTAATTGGTTTTCAATATGGTAGTTTCCTCTGCTCAGAGAAGCATGGTGACTATAGAGAGGGTGAGAGTAATGCTGTGCATCAAAGCTTCCTCTCCTGAAATCAGCTGGGCGGTGAGGGAAACCTGCCTAGTTACAGACTGTGCTATACCAGACCATGACAGCTTTTCATCATTGATTTTCCAGGACTGCCAACCTGCCCATTAAAAATACAAGTTGTACTATAAAATATAACCATAAAGCTACAGATATTGTGTTTCTAATTATATACATTTTACAGAATTATTTTAGCAATGGATATTTTACAGCCAAGCACAGTTAGCGAACGCTTATATTTATCAAATATTATAATAAAATCTGAAGAGGACTGGGGTCAGCTATTTTATTTTATTTCAAAATAATTATTCTGTGACTGCGAATTTCATACTAATTTATTCTGAAAATATTTAAATAAAAGAAAGGAATATGTGTATGTTCCTGCTTTAGCGAGTGCATAAAAAATGTTTTTCAAGCAGTCGTCAAATTCTAACAATTGTGAAAAACAGCATGGGAACTTCTGTTTCACAGTTATTTCTTTGTATTTTGCTATGGCTGAGATTTAATGCATAATGTCTGTGACTATCTGTACATAATATTCTGTATTCTTCTTTAATATTCAATGGTAGTTAATTATTAAAGGTATGTATTTGAATTATAAATATACTAGTTATACAGAAGTAGGCAAAGCAGGCTTATAGCCTCGGGCTAAATTCTTCCATTAACCATTATCCTGCTGCCTTCTGCCTCCATTTCATTGCCTCCTATCGTCGTCTGCTCCAAAAACACAGAGGCATTCCTTTGTACTCACCTTCTCCTCCCAACTACGACCCCCCCAGTATGTATGGGTGCTGTTTCCTTGAAGTGGGATGTCATACTTGTCCTAAATATAATAAATTGCTATCTTCAAGGCATTTCTGCATCCCAAGCACTCCCCCAGAAATCTGCCTAGTCCTCCCATCTAGCTAGCCTGGATGTCACAAATCATACTGCACAGAGGGCTTTACAGTAAATCATTAACATTGTCAGAAATGACTCTGCCAGGGAAGGAAGCTCAAAAAGAAAGTGCCGTATATGTGGAAGAAATAAGAAATGGTAAACAAAGAATAGTAGAGTTGTGCTTTTTTTTTATATTTCATGAATAAAAGGTGAGGTGATTGTCAGACTAAATAAAAGAAAATGAATTAAATCTCTGTATGTGGATTGAAATCTTAAAATGAAAGTGTTTTTTTTTTTTTTGTTCGTTTTTTTTAAATATTATTTTATTCACTGGTAAAACTGCATCTAACTAAGTGGGAACTGAAGAAAAAAACGTGTCTAGAACAAAATATACATAGGCACTGCTTTTTCCATTCTGCTGAAGAAGGACTTGTCGTCCAAAATGTCCTGATATATATATATATATATATATATATATATATATATATATATATATATATATATATATATATATATATATATATAGGTTATATATCCAATTGTAGAAGTAATATTTAGTATTGTCAAACTTGATATTTCGGTCCTGGGACCTAAAATGCAATTCAGTCATTTTAAGTTATCATATATTTTAAGTTTGATTTGTATACATTTTTGCTTCTTTTTAGAAAAAAAAAAAATCTATGATAATGCATTTGGTTGCAGCAGTCATTGGCCAAAGAAAAGACTAATGAGGACTCCACAGACTGTTGTTTTAAGTTTTCAAGGCCAAAATATAGAGCTTTTACCTTGATCTGTGTTCAGATTGTATACAGTATGGTTTTTCTATGTTGAACAAAAGAACATATTTAAATAATAGTAACTGTTGTAGTCTGGAGCACCCAATATGCAATGGATAATTTAAGTACATTGTCCATTATTTTAACATGCTGTACACAGGTCAGTAATGTCCTTTTAATCTCCATGGTTCTTTTTAAGAAACCTAGAACATGATGATTGATAACAGATAAATGAAATGCTCTGTAAAACTGTTTTTAACCTTGTTCAAATCATTAATCCAGTTTATGTCTGTGAAGGTAATAAAGAGGACAATAATTTAGTCATTAAAAATTCCAGTTAGTTTATTAGAAATCTTGATTAAAAAATGAAAGCACCATTGCTTGGTTTCTAGTTACTTCAGTACATGGGGGAAAAAAGTGAACAGTATACATATTATATTCTTTATTAATATACACTGCTTACAACTACGTATTAGTACATAGTGCATCTCGCAAAATAAAAAGTTGATCTTATAATATAAGAAAACTGTATAACAATCCAATTAAGGTGTTTCACTACAGTTTATGAAATCTGTGGCAGTAAGGTTCAGTGATAATATTTCACACACGCTATATATATATATATATATATATATATATATATATATATATATATATATATATATATATATATATATATATATACAGTCAAACCTGCTTATGGAACCACCTATATTTAGTGACCACCTGTTTAACGCGACCAGCAACCGCAATTAGCTTACCCAGCAACGGACTTAAACCTGCATTAAGCACCCTTACACACGGCTACTGTTATGAGAAAAATACAGTTTTAAATGGTATGTCCTAAATTCAAAGGGATACGGTAACCAGTTTAGCAGTCTTTTATTCATAATCAACAGAACAACAGAGCTCTCTTGCAAAGAAAGAGAGAAAACGTGGAGAAACAAAAGGTCCTTTCTAAATGACATAATTAAAGCTAATAAACTTGTAACGACAGTAAGTGCCAGAAAAAACTGCTGAAATATTCGGCTCTAGAAAGACTCAGGCACAGCACATTGAAACGGAAAGAACAAGGGCTTGAAGTTTTAGGGTTTTATTTTTGTTCACTTGACCGTGTTTTGAGCTGAATCAATATCTTAATTAAACTGTTAATTACTAAACACAGTTGTTTCTTTTTACCTTGATGTCCTGATTGACTTGCTGGCAATGACAATAAACACCACTGCCAGATGATACTTTTACTTGCATTTCATTCTCGCACTTGCCTGGGAACAAGGTCGCTCCAATGTGTTCGTTTCACAAATAAAAACCGGACATCACTGAAAGGTTGCCAAAGTGAGGATCACAGCCCCCCTCCCCCACCCCCCAAACCTTTAGTCTTATATTGTTAATATAGTCTTTTATACAAAAAATACAATGGAGCATATAGCACTAAAAAATCATTCACAAAAAAATAAATAAAACAATCTTCCAAGGATTCAATTGTTTTCAACTACTATGACATAAACCAGCTGCAATCTTTAATCTTCCCTAGGCTGTTTTATTTCACTGTCCACTAACAGTTACTCCCCAAGATTAAACACTGAGACACTAAATTAGATAGAGTGCATAACGGTGTGGGTAGTTTTATTTTATGCTGCTCTTTGTATATTCATCATTGTGTAGTGTACAATAGATAGGACCAGTATCCACTCTCTGCGTGCACTTGCTATATTTACCTTATTGTGTGAACCTAGGATAATATATAAGAGATCAGCACTACAGGTTAATTCAAATTAGGAAAGGCATTACATTTTCAAATTCATGAAACTGGATGTGAGCCTGCAAACTATTCTGTTTTTTTTTTTTTTTTCAGCTGGTTAGTCATATTGAAATTATATCTATTTATATCTGCTGTGGCTTAAGAGTGTCTAAATAACACTATTTATCAAAAAATCTATTTTAGTTTCAGAGAAAGGTCTGATGGGTCCAATGGATAATCACTCAGAATGACCAGCAGCTTATTAACGTTGAGAATATCACAGCGATCTGCTGGATTGAGGCCTTCTCAGGTCTGGACAGCCTTGTTGAGTAAACAGAGGACCAGCTTCTCTAACTGTCTTCTGAATTTGGAAAGTGATTTCAGAGTTTAATCCCCATTTACTGACACAACCTGCTGTGCTAAAGCTTGCAAGCCTCCAAAGTCTGTTCCCTTCACTACATTTACTATAGCCTTAAATGCTGTCCCCTACATCAATGCCTCCAGTGACAAGTTACAATAAACATGTAAGAGAGACTGTAGAATCAAAAATAACTTGTAAAATATAACCAGTGCAGCTGTTTAACAATATGCAGTTACATTAAAAAATAACATCTAATGGGGACTTTGCCCCATTCAATACTGTATACAAACTAGAAACACCCTGAAGGATGACTAATAATATTTTATACTCATAAACACAAAGACCCAGCATGCTTTGGTATTCTGTAATTCCCACTAAGGTGTTATCCTAGTAGTTACTCTGACTTGAATTAAATTCAATTCAATAGTGTCTTGCAACTGGTCCAACTAAGCCAATAATATTACAAACATGAGTTTTTTTTTTTTTTTTTTTTTTTTTTTTTTTTAACCACCCTCTTCTATCTGCAATGGTATCTACATCATGTCTGTGTGGAGTTGTGAGCAAATCATCATTACCAAGCAGTAATTTGAGTTCCATTGTGGGTTGAGGTAACACAGAATCAGGAAAACTACTTTCCACACTTCTGCTCTGTAAGGTTTAGAATTAGCTGGTGTTAGCAGAGACTAGGTAAATAAAAAAAACAAAATAGCTCCACACAATTGGATAAATGTAAATCTTAACCTGGTCGAACTATGCTCCATTGTGGTTTACAAGACATTTGGAGGTCATATTCAGTGGTTGTGAATGGTGGCGGATCACCCTGGATAGTAGTCTCAGACTGGAGAACCGTACCTCTCTTGTGGTTAGGTCTGCCTTTTATCAACTGAGACATAGTGCCCGTATACGCCCCTTTTTAAACCAAAGGGATGCAGAGATCATGTTTGTATAACCTCTAGGCTTGACTATTGTAATGGACTGTACGCCAGACTGCCTCACAAGCTTATTTATCATCTCCAACTAGTGCAAAACGCAGCCGCAAAATTCTTAACAGAAAAGTGCTGTCGGGATCATATCTTTCCACTGCTTAGCGATCTACATTAGTTGCCGGTCCACTTACGGATTACTTTTAAAATCTTTTTATTAACATATAGGGCTCTAAACGGTACGGCCTTGCTAACATCTTTGAGCTTCTGGAGAAATATGTTCCTACCCGATGTCTGGTCTGCTGCATATAACTGTCTTGTGGCTCCCCGCTTCCTATGTGTGACTTGGCGGGCATGCTGATTTAGATTATTTTCTGAGAATTTGGGGGTACGCTGTTTCCCAATATCTCTCTTCTGGAGTATTTTAGGACATGATGGATTTTTGGAGGGCAACAACAAATGTGTACAGAAACAAATGGCAGCATGTTTTAGGATAACAATATGAGCACTATGATCTCTGAATTGATAAGCAGAGTAGGGCTAGGGTGCCATTCCCAAGGGCCCTTAGTAGAGGGAAATTGATGTCCTCATGTACCTCCATAACGGTGCTGCAATAGCAAATATATGCATATATATAATATCTATATATTATATATATATATATATATATATATATATATATATATATATATATATATATATAATTACTTTCCTTAAATTGAACATATTACTGTGCCAGATTGAAACAGTAGACATGTATATTATCTCATATAGACAACCAAACTCCCTTGTGATCGAAATAAATACAAAGCTTACACTCATGACAGCTGAACCATCTTAACAAACATAAATAGAATATTTAGTTATACATTTTTAAATATATAGTTTACATTATTTCCATTTTACATTATTTCCACTTTTTTTTTTTTTTTTAATTTAAAGGCGATGGCTGTCATTATTAACACCATTGGGAAGCAGCTTTTAATTATGTCATCTAAGATGCTTAAATAGTGCAGCAAGTTTTCTATTAAATTAGAATGTGCAGTACTGATAAGGTGGTACAAGTTAATTACCATAATTACCATACTGGTGGGGGTGTGTTATGTCAATTAAAATGGGGAAAACTAAATCTGTCGCTGAATTTTGTGATAGTGTGACTAAAACATGGAATACAACTGGGCCATTTTGGACTTGAATTGCTTTGAGAACTTACAATCCAATATCAAGTACAACGCACAATACACTGATGGGATCATCAGAACCGAGATGTGTTTGATACACTATTTCTATACAAGATACATTTATTCCCATGTTTCATGAGGAACTGTTCCAAAAATAACACCCACCCACCCCCCACTGTTCTCAAATGGTAATCTTTGAGGAGAGATCATGTATTTCGCTATAAATAAGTTTTACAACTTGCAGGCTCATTACGTCGAGTCGGTACCTCAGGCTGCCCATGGTGACACTACACCTTATTGACAGTGTTTTGGCGAGTGCGAGTGCCCCTAGCTTTTTGTCCTTTGTATTTATATATGAAAGAAGTTTGCTTCCATGCTTCTATTATCAGTGAATATCTCAAAATGTCCTTTACTCGTAGCACCCTCTATACTTAGAAGATTATTCCCCGCTGTTTGGGACTGGATGTTTAAACAGGCAGTATAAATACCTTTAATATTCAGCTTATATGTGATGTTTGCATCTGTGTCTTTTATCTTGCATGTACTCTTCTTTAGCTGCAGGACCAACCTATAAACAACACAATGCATCTCAATAGAGTACTTCTGATTAAGGTGGTATTAATCAAGGTAGTAAATATATGCATATCATAAATAAATACCAGTTTCTAGCAGCAACGTGTCAGACCTGAAAGCTGGGAGTTGTTAGGATCTGTGAAAACTTGGGTATTTCATGACATGTTCTTCAAAATCGTATTCTGTGGTAACATTTTTGTAAGCAAATAAGACAAAAATAGAATACTTTCTTTAGTATTTTCTTTCTTTATGTTGTGAAGTAAAACATTAAAAAAATAAAACAACAATAAAAACAATTACATTTAAAAACTGTATTAAATAAATATTTATATATAATATTATTAATTATATTATATATTAAGGATCTGTTTCCTCAAATTTATATTAATATATATATATATATATATAATATATATATCTATATATATATATATAATATAATATATATATATATGTGTGTGTGTGTGTGTGTGTGTGTGTGTGTGTGTGTGTGTGTGTGTGTGTGTGTGTGTGTGTGTGTGTGTGTGTTCGTGTGTGTGTGTGTGTGTAATTTTTTACTGAGAGGTGTCATGTCCCATATGTTTTTAAAAACATTTATAAGGAGCTTTGTTGAAAATAATAGTGTTTCTTAAAATGTATATGTACATATTTAGATTTCAGTTTTGATTTTTGAGTAATAAATAGACATTAATGATAAAGTGTATAGCTGCCTAGTGCTGAATAAGGTGATGAAGTGACAAGAATATCTCAAAGTATAAGAGAGTGCACAGAAAGCTGAAATGGGAAAAAAGTAAACAAACACCAGAGGATTATATTTTAGTGTAAAATTATTTAGATAATTGCGCAGCTTTTACAGTTTGGTTTAAATGTTTGTACTTCAGTCTTATGAGTGAGTTTCTTTTGAAACAGAATGAGGTTAAACAAAGTCATTTACTTACTGGAGCTTGGTATCATGAACAGTGCAGAGTGTAAATTATCCCAAAATAACAGATAGCAGATTGTCTCCTCATTAAACAAAAGAGTACTGGTACCTGTTCCAGATAAGTGAACTCTGGGAGCCAGATTGTAATGAAACTGCTAATGACAGACCACATGGGTGGTGGTTTTTGTGATGACCTAAGCACATATGGGCAAAGGAGGGGAATGGAAGAAATCAGTGACGATACCATAAGATAACTCACTGCGGTGTAAACACTAATCACAATGTATTTGTGTCACGAAATATAAATGTATTAAATGATTGCACGTGCAGGGCAAATCAAACTAGAATTTGTAAAAGAAAATGATCATATCTGAAAAAGTAATGTTTAATTCTTATGATACAGAAACAGATTAGTCATTAATACATTTTTTTTTGTTTTTTAAACCTGGTTAATAATGTAGAACTTCACCAGAGTAAGAGGCTTTTCGATTTAATCATATGGAAGTTGCACGCATCCTCCTGGTTTAATACAATTATAATTGAATATTATCATTTTTTATGAATAGTGATTCTGTTTCTTGCAATTTCCGGCACAAAAATGGCATGACGTCTGTTCAAGACATATGCTGTTCTTCTGAAAAACACCCCACTTCATTATAAAGACATAATTGTCTTCTAAGCTGCACAATAAAAAGTGTTCAAAATATATGTTTATTGTTACTTTCATGAATTTTTTTTTTTTATCTATTCAGATGCTGCTGTTACAGAGGGGAGAAAAAACTTACAGAGGGAAATAAGTTTGGTGGATAAAAAAGACAGAAGCCTTAGACAAAGAGAACATTATTACAGAATCTTGCATATCTATCTGCCTATTATCATTAGTCATAAGCTAAACCTCACACTAAATGTCTAAGGATCAGAGATAATGTTCATTTTGTCTAGAAGACAGGTTGCCGCCTGTCATGGGGAGATGGAATAAATGACAGTTTTCGACTGTGTGCCTTGAAGGCATATTAGGCTAAGAAATCGCCAACATGATGAGAAATTATTTTGTCAAAAATGTGTAGGTCACCCATCACTGTCTAATGTGTTCTGTGATTAATTGCTAGCATAGATCAACATTATGTCTTTCCACTGAATCACTTAATTGTTGCCTGCTCATTGCTCTTAATGTAATGACAGGGCATCTGGTCCTTTCAGATGTGCATTTAAATGCCAGCTTTTGCATCCAGGTTACGAGAACTCTTAACACGAAGCCTCGGCCCTAGAGAAAATTAAAAACTTGCACCACTCTCCTTGTTTGTGTGCGTGCCAGGCTGACTGTTAGTGTTAATGTATGTAGATTTCATTTCTGATGAGTGGTTATTTGACTGCTCATTTTACGAAGATTTATGGTGTGCTTTCTATCTCCTGACTGCAGTGCTACTCTTATCTTTAATAAAAGAGATGAGGACATTAATCAGCCTTTGTCAGTAGCCCTGACGAAGACATTAAATATACTGTATAGGGTAGGTAAACACGCTACAGATCCTTCTCTACTTCAGTAGATCAAGCAAAAACCCTCATTATATTTATCATAATTTCACATCTGCTGTTTTTGAAGCAATGTACCATGAGGCCATAAACTGTATTACAACTGTGCATAAATTCAACTGATTTGTGGCTGGAGTAACTAATTCCTAGAGTACATTTTAGAAAAACAAGCAGTGAGCCCTGAAATTGCAATTCCATAAAGGCACTAAATTACCCAGTACAGAATCAAGAATATACTCAATGTGATTCTGCAGTGACCATATTATAAAAAGAGACTGAATGCCAGAGATTGAGTCAGTAAAATTCAAGAAGAGTGAGCCATATAGTCAAACAAAATTAAAGTGAGAGTAAATGTCGATCTACAGGCACAAAGGTATGCAGATGGAAGCAAAAACAGCAGCGTTTCATTTCAAACGCTTTAGCCTTTTAATATTTTAAAAGCTTGTCATCTTCGTATCATTCAGATTTCTTAAGAGCAAATGTGAAATTGATAAGGTGCTACCTTTTTCATCAAGATCCACTCATTCTTTAAATATTAGGGTTCTTCAATATATAATAACTGTATTACTTAGAGTATTAAGAGTGTTACATAGTATCTCCTAAATGGGGGGGGGGGCATATTCAGAAAGCAAATTCATAAAGCATTAACGTAGACTGAGGGTCCTATTAATTTACTGGCATGTTAATGCTTTATGAATACAAAAATCCCTTATGGTTAATCTCAACAGCTATTATGAGCTTGATTTGAATCCTAAATCACTACTTTTAAAATAGTGTACTAAATCTACCGCAAAATGTGGAGCACAAATGCTTGGACAACTTGACATCTCAAATAGCAGATATTTCAGTTGAGGCATACATCCTGAATTCAAATCCCTGATTGGATTTCACACGGTTGTGCATCAAGATGGGTTGTAGGTGTGAAGTGACACAGGTGTAGTTTGGTAATTATTTTCTAAATACTATTACAGTTTCTTTTTTTATTTATATTTTCATGTATAAGAATGCTGTTCCCTTATTAGTCCCCTGTTGTAATGATAATAAAAAGAATGCCATACTACTAAAAGTTAATAAAGAAGCATGAGAATATCTTTTTGGCTCAAACAGTCATTTAATGGTTACATCTGGGAAATGCAGACAAACGGTACAAAGACACAGCAGCTATAAATAGGGACATTTTTCCGTTGTTGTGCTTAAGGATCAGATAACACTTGTTGTTTCATTGAATGGTAGAAAGTATATAATTTTTAGGCAAGCTTTAAATATGTGATCAGTCATTGCTTCTCGCATCAGAGATGAAAGTAGCCAACTGGAAGAGAATCCAAGTGTACAAGTTAATTGAGTGCAGCTGGCCTATTTTTAGTTCACAATACCATGGCGACACACAAATTTAAAATAAAAAACAAAACAAAACAAAAAAAAAGATAAAACCCATAATCCCACGAGTGGATTTTGTAATGATATTTGGCGAACGTAGACTCCACTGGTTAACATCATGCTATGAAATGCATATTTCAGCCTCTTTTTATTTTATTATGCTGTATGAAGCGTTATAATGACAGCCGAACTGTCACAGACAATGTCAGTTTACTTCATTTCATACCATTTTGTTTACATATTCCATAAGGCTGCATCTGTTTTGACTTTGATTCAGCACAATTTTCTCGCAAATAAATACAGTTTCTGGTTGCCTATCTTTGCTTGTTTTTATTTGCTTGAATGTTTCTAGATCAGCTCAAAGCTACGGCACTGTGAGGCACACACAAATCAACCAATTTAGGTCAAAAACAATCCTTATGTTAAACGTTAAGGTTCATGCAATGTATTCAGGCCAGTGTTCTAGCAGAAGTTAATATAAATCACAAATGACATAAGCTGTATATTTAATATTTATTTCTATTTGCAATTTTCCTTCATTAAAAAGTCTAAATAAAAATGTGTCAAACAGGTTTTCCCAAGACTCAGCATCCCGAGGCTATTTGTGTGAACTCTTAGGTAGCTTAAATACAACATTTCACAACTAGTACGTCTTTCATTTAATAAAATTAACAAAGACTAAGCAGGTGTACAGGGGATGTTTTCAGTACCTTTCATCAAAGAAGCAAAATCTTCAAATAATGTATGTGCAGTGTGTAAAACAAAGTGCCCAATTCACTTTATTAAAATATCCAATAATAAGTGATTTAAAGGCTATAAAATGTGTTCATTAGAGGGTTATACTCAAGAAATATTGAAAGTATACCTAAAACTGTCACTTTTATTGTGAATGAACAGGATAATATAATTTCAAAAGAGTGTGATTATAGTCAAGATTTGTCCTGCAGCATTATCTGATAGCTCGTAAAGTGCTGAAATTTAATATGATGCTTTCAGTCAGTTTAATTGAAATTTAATTGCCACTTTGGGCAGAAGGTTTAGATCAGATCAATAAAATATTAAAGATTTGGTGCACTCACTTGGAACTGAGTCACAAATACCCCAGACCCCCACATTCACCACCAACACCCTTTGTAACAAAGGTGGTTTTCAAAGTAATGCGCTATGAAAATAACTTTTTATTAGCTATTTGCCAATCTATATGACTCTCTTATAAGAATGTTTCAATGCAGAGTAGATAAATAATGGATGTAGAAAGAATAGAGATTTCATTAATTACTTTACTGTGGAAGGAGAGCCGGTCACCTTCAGATCTATGAGGAACGCATTAATGTGGAAGAGCTATAAATATTTTGAAATGTCACACCTCAAGAAGACAGAGTAAAGCCAGGACTCAGCTGTAAATCACACACTGAGAAAGACCATGATAGAAAAGATGGCTCTTCGGTATTTTAGAAATAATTACTAATACAAAAAGGGTAATGAATGAAGCTATAAATTACATTAAAAAGGACCATTAGCAGAGGATTAGTTTATAAAACTGTGTCTTGGTCCTTGGAAATTACCCTTAGTGAATATTGCCAACTTTCACTGGCCGTAACTCACAGAAATAAAAAACATGTATATATAAAAATAATAAAATACCTGATTAATGACAAATTAATTGATTTTCTGTATTGCCATTTTTAAAACTACAGCAAACCAATTAAAAAGTTATTTAAAGGGTTTGCACAGCTTTGTGATATATATCAAATCTATAATATGCCCTTCTTGTTGGAAATGCAGTTACAAGCAGCAGAGTTTAAGCCCTTCTGTAGTGTGTAAAACAGAGTCTGTAACACGTAATGCAGTTTATTCACACAGGCTGTTCTGTCTGATAATACATTCTATTTGCTTGAGTTTAAATACTTTAGTATTTACTCTATTTACTATAACCTTATATTACTTTTAACACAAGCTGAGTATATTTATTTTAGAATAAAAACAAATAAAATACAAGTCTGTAAAGGCAAATTTTGTTCCGATATTAAACTGAGACTTACATTGTTCATCTGCAGTCTAGAATCCATTCTTAAACTGGACATTACACACAAGTCAAAAACCGCCTATATGCAAAATTTCTTCATGTAGCTCTTCTGTTTGCATCACAGTAAAACTGAATTAGCTGCCCTCTACTCTGTAGCTCAATTTAAATCTGTTTGAGTATCAAAAGCAATGCGATGGATACAAAGACAGCTTTAGTAAAATTGTTATTCATGTAAAAGACTGGATGTGTTCTATGAATGTGAATTTACACCTTAAAAGGCTAATTTGACCAAGAGTAATTTTACCATACTAAAAATACATGACATTAAATAGATAATTCCAATATTAATCTAACTACTATTAAAAAAAAAAAAACTTTTTTGCAGCCATTAGAAAGTTGAATTGAAACACTACTTTTTAGCTGCAAAAAGGCACAATAAATATATTTATTTATTATTGTTCCAAACTTAAAGTTTCAGAATCTGAAAAGTTTTGTTTTTAAATGCCTATGATTGCAGCAGGGATTAGTGTGTCCCTTCAGCATTACATTTTAGTCCATATTGTATTATCCCCAGAAATTTTAATCTAAAACGGAACAGTTTTCAAATGGACACATCGTTATTCATGTCATTGCATTTTGACTCAGCTGACTTAGTCGTGGTGCAGAAATGGGCTGAACATTTGTTTTGTTTTCAGTCCATTTGGAATTGCTCATCTTTTAACATATTCTGAACTTTTTGGGGTCTACTGAATTAATCTGAACAGCAGTTCTGAATTCTGATACAGTTTATATAATTAAAATGGTTTTACATTAAAACCTTTTACTATTAAAAGACCATTATAAAATAAAGTGACTCTAGCGCATGGTTTACAGTGCTGTTATTTTTTCCATAACCTTGGTACACAACATGACCAATTTAAATATCTAGACAGCATTCATATCAAATGAATAGACCTGTTTTTTTGTACCTACAACCTTCTCACCAGAACTGTGTGGCAGGATTCTCAAGCAAAAAGCATTGTGATTGGTGTTTTATAAATAATTGTCGCTAACTTTCATCTGAAGAAATCACACTGGAAAGCCAGAAGGTAGTTATAAGGCTGGTAATTAAGTAAGCCTCATAAAGAAGTAATGATAATTCAACTTATTTTCCCAACTTATCCCAAAGTATATTATTCATTCTTTATACCAAACAACTGGTGGTAGAGGATACTCTAATCACATGGTTCAAATAGTCACCTTAACTTCAAGAATGGAAAAGTTAATTACCTTCACAAAAACAGTGCATTCTGTGAAAAAAAACCCTCTCTTTCTCTCTCTTGAGTGGATGTGACCTTTGACCCATGTTGCAACTTTTATAAGGATAAAAAATCCAATCACTCAAACTCTGGTTTGAAAACCAATTAGGAACATCCTGCACCAAGAAAGAAGAATGGGTTAAAACCATTCAGCATTGAGGAGTCCATTAGCATTTCTGTTAAACAGATGGCTTTATCAAGCATAAATCTGACCCCAAAAACAATAGCATCCATAATTCATTAATGGCAAATAGACTGGAGATCTAGTATTAGCAAGAACTAACTCTTGCAATGACACCTATGGCAGGTGCATTTACTCAATAAGGTGTCTTTTTATATAACATTTTTGTCGCATACTTTTCACACAGAATTAGAATTGAATTCAATATAACAAGTACAAATTATTATTTTTACGACTAGTATAAAAACAACACCCGAGTGACTATCTGCCACAAACCAATTTAGATATTTCTGATATAATGCAATTTCAAATCATAGAAATGGAACAGTCCTAACATGAAAGATAAAGATTCCACATTAAGCAAGTCACACAAATTCTCACCAATTTCAAATTAAGACACTTTTCAGTGCTTTTTTTGTAAAAACTCTGCAGCTGGATTGAAATAAAATATGTTTCTGATCAGCTTGGAGTTTTAGGAAGAGGCATTTCAGTTAATAAGAGTAACCTTAGGGACGGCCTTCGTATATATATATATATATTTATATCTCTATCGTATATATATATATATATATATATATATATATATATAGTATTGTGCAAAAGTTTTAGGCAGGTGTGAAGAAATGCTGTAAAGTAAGAACGCTTTCAAAAATAGGCATGTCAATAGATTATATTTATCAATTAACAAAATGCAAAGTGAGTGAACAGAAGAAAAATCTACATCAATATTTGTTGTGACCACCCCTTGCCTTCAAAACAGCATCAATTCTTCTAGGTACACTTGCACACATTTTTTGAAGGAATTCGGCAGGTAGGTTGGCCCAAACATCTTGGATAACTAACCACAGTTCTTCTGTGGATTTAGGCAGCCTCAGTTGCTTCTCTCTCTTCATGTAATCCCAGACAGACTCGATGATGTTGAGATCAGGGCTCTGTGGGGGCCATACCATCACTTCCAGGACTCCTTGTTCTTTTTCATGCTGAACATAGTTCTTAATGACTTTTGCTGTATGTTTGGGGTCATTGTCATACTACAGAATAAATTTGGGGCCAATCAGATGCCTCCCTGATGGTATTGCATGATGGATAAGTATCTGCCTGTACTTCTTAGCATTGAGGAGACCATTAATTCTGACCAAATCCCCAAATCCATTTACAGAAATGCAGCCCCAAACTTGCAAGGAATCTCCACCATGCTTCACTGTTGCCTGCAGACATTCATTCGTGTACTGCTTTCCAGCCCTTCGGCGAACAAACTGCCATCTGCTAACAACCAAATATTGCAAATTTTGACTCATCAGTCCAGAGCACCTGCTGCCATTTTTCTGCACCCCAGTTCCTGTGTTTTCATGTAGATTTGAGTAGCTTAGGCTTGTTTCTACGTTAGAGGTATGGCTTTTTGGCCGCAAGTCTTCCATGAAGGCCACTTCTGACCAGACTTCTCCGGACAGTAGATGGGTGTACCAGGGTCCCACTGTTTTCTGCCAATTCTGAACAGATGGTATTGCTGGACATCTTCCAATTGCGAAGGGAAGTAAGCATGATGTGTCTTTCATCTGCTGCAGTAAGTTTCCTTGGCTGACCACTGCATCTACGGTCCTCAGCGTTGCCCATTTCTTTGTGCTTTTTCAAAAGAGCTTGGACAGCACATCTGGAAACCCCTGTCTGCCTTGAAATTTCTGCCTGGGAGAGACCTTGCTGATGCAGTATAACTACCTTGTGTCATGTTGCTGTGCTCAGTCTTGCCATGGTTTATGACTTTTGACAGTAAACTGTCTTCAGCAACCTCACCTTGGTAGCTGAGTTTGGCTGTTCCTCATCCAGTTTTATTCCTCCTACACAGCTGTTTCTGTTTCAGTTAATGATTGTGTTTCAACCTACATATTGAATTGATGATCATTAGCACCTGTTTGGTGTAATTGTTTAATCATACACCTGACTATATGCCTACAAAATCCCTGACTTTGTGCAGGTGTACCTAGACGAATTGATGCTGTTTTGAAGGCAAAGGGTGGTCACACCAAATATGGATTTGATTTTTATTTTTCTTCTGCTCACTCACTTTACGTTTTGTTAATTGATAAATATAATCTATTAACATGTCTATTTTTGAAAGCATTCTTATTTTACAGCATTTTTTCACAACTGCCTAAAACTTTTGCACAGTACTATATATATATATATGTTCATTCATTATCATCTTTATAAACTGAACTGAAACTGAGATGAGCAATTAGACCAACTTATTTTAAGGTTCAAATTATAAAACATTTGTAAAGGCTTTGGATTATTAACAAGGAATAAGATATATGTACTATAGGCTGGGCATTCGCCTTCACTACAAGTACAGCTATGCACACATGCATGCACGCATGCACCCATTCACGCACGCAAGCATGCACGCACGCACGTACCCATTCACGCACGCATGCACACACCAATTCATTCACACACGCACGCACACACGCACACACACAGCTAACTCCTTCCACCAGACAAAGGATTTCTCCTTCCTTATATCCATATGGCCATTCTCCAATTAGCACGCAATTATCTAATTGGAAAATGGCCACACCTGTGATTGTTGGCAGGTACAGATTTAACCCCATCCCTAACAACCTTACATTTTCCCATATATTATTTACAGCAGCAGGGCTTCTGCCCTGCCACACTATGCCTATTTAAATCATAATAACAATTTTAGATGGTATGTAATCCCTAAACAGGTCTTACCATAGTTTTAAGGATACATTGTTGAAGAGTCTTACTGCATTGTATTCCTTTAGTCTATTGTTAATATTAATACAAAGGGCTAATTGTTTATAACAATGTTTATAGCACATTTATAGATCCCTTAATTAAAGTTTTAACCAAAAAATGTACAGGGGAAAAGTTATTTACATGAATTGACAATGACACTTCTCTTTTTTATTTTCACTTTAACCACTCATTAATTCAGTGGTAAAACTATAAAAAAGTCAAGTCTATTTTTACATATATATATATATATATATATATATGTGTGTGTGTTCTCAAAAGGTGCCACTTTGACAGCATGGGAATTTATAAGTCACAGAGCAGGTATATATAAGGCCCTTTTGGCTGGAATGGCAGTCCTCTTTATCTTCTTCAAAGTAGGCATTCACAGTATTACAAAGACACAGATGCTTTAACTTTCTTGACACCTGCCTTTTGAATATGATTACTGCCCCTGCATGTCTTAAATATCTGTGTAGGGACACTGTCCAGAAAGTGAGAAATATATCAAAATCCTTTTGTGACTTATTGGATATCTGTCAAACATGATGACAGTAGACAGGTAATGGCTGTACTCTGTTTGTTGTACCTTTGCTTTTCTGATCTTTTTGAACAGTTTCTATCTGTGATGAATACTGTATATTGTGATGTTTGTCATTATGTACCCTTCAGTTAAAATGACTGCTTGAAGTGGATGAGATGTTTTACAAGTGCATATTGTATTTAAAACAGTAATGTAACTGAAAAAAAAAACAGAAGAGGCTTAGTTATCAACTATACACTGATTTACAGCTGCAGTTTCTCAAACAGTCTCACACATGGATGCTGAGAACCTAATGCAGTATCCAACATCATGTTTTAAAATGAAAATACATGTTTGTTGTAACACATATTTCTTTCAAAACTGCACAATTGAGTTCTATGTAGCTAATGCAAGTGCATACCAGATAAGAGTGATATGTTTTTTATTTTATTTGTCAGCTATAATCAATTTAAGAGGGCATTACCTTATGAAACCAAGTTGAAATGGGAAGAGGGGAGAGAAAGCTTGTGTTCCAGCTCAAACTTCCTTTGAGGAATGTGAATGAACTGGTCTGCTGACAGCTTTCTGATGATCCAGAGGGCATAGAAGTCTAAACTACTGAATGGAAGAATGTGATAAACAGAAACAACAGTTTAAATTGCACCTAAAATAGGTTCGCTAATTATGTGCTTCAACTGTTCGCTTATTAAAAATACATTGCACGTGTTCGTTTATTGTGAATTTCTGCATCGAAAGAGCCATCTCACTAAAAACTAGAGGGCTGACCACAAGCTGTGATGATGGGCGGAGTTTCAAATGGCACTATAAAGTAAGGGGACCAGCTGCGATGGAGACTGAAGCCTGAACTTGAAGTGAGTTTGTTAACCTGTTGTATGCAAGGCACACATATTCTAATACATTTTCATCCTTTTGGATCTCAAAATATGTTTTTTTTAGTTGTTGGACATCCTAGCACGATCGAACCAGATTTTATGCATTTTACGCACGGTGTCAGGGGACAGTACCTCCAGGTCGGTGATTCAGGGGAAGGGGGGTGTCTGGCCTTGTCTTTACTTGATTTTCTAATAGTTTTCCTGACTGACAGGAATACATTATTGCTGGTTTTAAACTCGCTGTCAGCAAAGATGTTAAAACATCTACTGTTAAAATATCTATTTAGTCCAGCTCAGCGTTATAAAACTGAAGATTGAATACTGGTCCTCAGCTGAACATCTTGCACTGGCATAAAATCCCTTTAATGTTGTTGAGATTTTTTGGACTTAT